>NC_056737.1:1185295107-1185367221 GCF_019279795.1 Protopterus annectens
CTTTGCCAAGTCAAGGTATGCTGTGTGCACAGATTTGCCCTCATCAATGGCCCTGGTCACATTTTTGAAGAAATCCACCAGATTTAACAGGCAGCATCTGCCCTTGATGAAGCCAGATATGATCAGATCTAGGGTTTGGAGATCACCTATGTCTTTATTTATGAGTTCCATAATGACATGATCCATGACTTAACATATGAGGCTGGTCAGACTTGTGGATCTATAATTCCCTGGGTCTGTTGCTAAGCCAGCTTTGTGGGGGGGAATAACTGTTCCTGTTCTCAATTTCTCAGGAATAAGCTTGTGGTTAGGCTATGATTGAAAAGAGTGCTTTGTGGTGTTTAGAAGACAGGCTGGGATGTCATCTGATCCCATAGAGGCTGTGTTTTTTGCCTTACAAAAGGCTTTAACGACCTGCTCTTTGGATCTGTAGGGTAGGGGGGAGTTGAAGCTTTTTTTGTGATATGTTTGGAGGGGATAAGGGAGTGAAATTTTAACCAAATCTGTCCGCTAGCATGTTTGCTATCTTTGTGGGATCAGTGTGTGTGTGACACCGTTAGTCAGTAGTACAGCACATGCTTGGCTCTTACCTTTTAGGCTACATATGTAGCTGTAAAAGTCCTTATGGTTATCCTTAGCTGTGATTGCTAAGTTTTTCAAAGTTGCCCTTAAAAAATTTGACATGTTGTCTTAGCATTTGTTTTTGTTGTTGCTGGATGTTCACCAGGGCAGGTTGTTTTTTTTTTGGGGGTTCTGGCTTGGATTCTCTCGGGCTGGGGTGGGGGCCTGGAATATACCTTCCTAGAGGGTATATAGTGCTTTGATGGAGTTTTGTAGTCTGACTTCACCCTTTGTGAGGTCTGGTGTGTTAGTTGTTGTTCAAAGGTTCATGAATGGTTGATGTGGTAACGTGAGGGTCCAACAGTTGTGGTGGTGCATCTGTTTGTCATATTAGTGAGGACCAGATCTAGTATGTTTGTTCCTCTTGAACATTTTTTTCCAGGGCATTTAAGTTAGCAAAGTCAAAGAACTAGTGAGTCAGGGCTAGAATAGGTTTCTCGGTTGATGGTGGGATAATTGAAATCCTCCATAACCAGAGTGTTTGTCAATATTTGGATTGACTCCAGTTTGGTCAAGTAGGCCTCCGCATCGCAGGGGGGGGACTAACTAACTAGCGCTTGGGTGGGGTTTACCCACCACAATATGAATATGAACTTGGAGTACATGGAGGTTGTCCAGTCTAAACTATCGGAGTGTGAATTTATACATAATAATGAAACACTGCCTCCTTTGGTTTTTCACATTTTTCATTTTCAGGTCAGAAGGTGTGGCAGGCATTAGCCCCTGCAAGGCCAGGGGCTCTCTGAGGCCTTGAACCAGGTTTCTGTGACTGTACAGGCATCTACATCTTCCAGTGATAGAAGTGCTTCCAGGGTGTGTTCAGTTTTTGGTTTAAGCTCTTAACATTTAGCAGCATAACCCTTATTTTGTTTTGGTTGGCAATTTTCATGTTGGCAATTTTGTTTTTAAGACCTTGCCTAAAAAAGGCATTATGGGGGAGGCAAGAGCCATTGTCAGCAGCCAAAAGCCTAGTGGTGCCAGGTGCAAACCTTCTCTGACAAAGCAGAGAGGTTTGTCTACCATGGCTTTCCAGGCAGACAGGAACTGGATCCCCTTTGTATGACACCAAAAACTAATCCAATTATTGAAATCAATAATTTTTGTTGATACTGTGGCATCATTCTAGGTGAGGGTAATATGCTGCTCAAGGCTAGCAATACAACATACCTGCCTTGGACACATACTCAGAGAACTCAATCATGTCTGTATTCATATAGTCCAGTGAGGTACATCTCAGGTTGTTCAATCTAACATGACATATGATATAGTCATATTGGTACTTGTCAAGAGACCTGAATGCATACATGATGTGACGAATCCTAGCACCAGACAGGCAGATGACTGTGACTTTCTCCTTATCTAACCTGGTGTGGGGGACATCCGTGTCTCTCACTATGGAGTCTCTAATGACAAGAACATTTGTTTTTTGAGTGTTATACCTTAAGGGCTTGGTAGGTGAGACACTGGTGTGTCTTGGGTTCTGTGGGAACTCTGTTAGTTGCAGCAGTCTTTTGTTTTGTTGTTTTCTGGTGTTTCGGTAAGTTTTTTGAGAGACCCTCCGCATATAATGATTTATTTGTTGGATGCTTACTATGTGTATGAGTAGTGGTACTATTCACATGAGGAGTGGTGGGTGGGCTGACAACCTTTTCTGTGTTACTGTTTTGAGTGCGAAAGAGCATGGATTCAAGATTCTTTGTGTAGATACATCTCTCACACTCTGTACTAGAGTGAGTTATTAGTAGAGTATTGTCAGTGTACATGAGGCAGTTGCTACACTGCCTCAAGAGACCCAAGTCAATAAGACTGTCAAAAGAAACAAGGGTCATCCAACTGTCCATAATGCTTAGTTTGAAGAATTGTTATCACAAAGGGAGTGCTTTCAGAAATTATCTAGGAGGTGCACTGTATATGGGTATTTCTGACAAAGTTTTTGTCTGGTAGTTTAATAGGTCACAGCTCACTAGCAATACTTCTTAGACCAGAAATGTACTAAAGATGAGGACTACACTAACGTACTACAGCTGTATCTAAGGGAAAAATTATCTGAATTATCTGTCCTGCTATAGTGTACAATTTCCAATCCAAAGGACGGCACGTCATGTCCTAAGGAGTTTAGTACACCACCTGTGCCACAGACCCTGCATCTACTTTCCTCATCTGATGGGTAGAATTCACAGCACTTCTGATCATCTAGCAGTACAGTTTGGTGGGAGTGGACTTCTTTTCTGTTGGTTGCAAGCATATTCTCCTGCCTTTGCTATAAAATGGTTTCACGGTATATCAAATGGCTAACCTCTAGTTCCTTGCAGGATGGGCAAGCTAGCAGTGGCCACTCAGTCCCACCCCACCCCTGTCAGCTCACCCAGAATCCAGGCTGCAGACTGAATGTGGCTTGTCCGTGTCACAGTTAGGGCATTATTTTTCTACTCCACAGTCAGCCATTGTTTTTTTTTTTTTGCTGTTGTTTTGTTTTCACCGGATGTTCAAAATTAAGTAATTGTGAAGTGTGCAATCTTGTTATTCACTATACTTTAAACTGTTTTGTTGATCATGTTTTATATGTTATTTCTATATCTGTGTAGTGATCAACCTACAATTTTGTATTTCTAAATTTGTACTTGGAGCTTTTCTCTCATGGCTGTCACAAAGAACTCATTATGATCTCAGTCATCAATCGTGTTTAATAAATGCAAAATAACTAAACAAATAATATGCATAAAATAATGTATTTAAAATAATTTATTGATTAATTAACCACATGAAGACTCACTGACACTATATTAAACAAGTTATCGAAAAGAGCCCAGGAACGGGTGACCATGAACAGCATGTGCTACCATCCACATTTTCCACACTTGGGTCCACACCTATGACAGGCCTTCTTTCTACTGGACTTTAATGCTTTACTATTAGCATGTGCTACACATAATGGTACAGCAGTTAATGTCCTACTCTGAAAGATGCACACGCTTTGACATGGAAAGGCATTCAGGGCTCCATTGGCATGACACTGTAAGTGCTGGTAATTTTGTGCTTGTGTCATAGCAATGTGGATTGACAGCTGTTTGTCTACCTGGCAATTACTTTGTGGCACTGTGTCTTCATCAGTCACAGTTTCCATACTGCTGACTCATGTAAGCGCCTGAAATCCCAAAACCACCATGCCACCATTACTAGCAGGCTCACATTCAGACACACTGCACTTTCATCTGCTCACCTTTCTGTCCCCTCCCTCCCTGCCTGCTGCTCAGTGGATCACTTTCTCATCTATGCGCATGAGACAGGCTCAAGTTTGGTAATTGTACTGTCACATTACTGTATAGATTCATAGGTAAGTGCTAGGCAATCAGTCATAGGTTCATAGGTTGGTACGAGGCTATCGGCCATAGGGCCTATACAAGCCTAGCCATAACAATTCCCTGGCTATTTCTTCCCACACTATTTACTTCCCTGGACCCCTGTCTAGCAGGGCAACTGATGTGATCCCTGGGGTGAATTTCATTTCTCCCATCCAGTCATCAAGGTTCCTTTTGAAGAGGGCCAAAGAGGTACTCTGCTTGATATGTATGGGCAGTCTATTCCAGAATCTGGGGAGTCTCTGGGTCAGGAAGCTATCCCTCCAGCATGTTTTGTTTATTGTGATGACAAGGTTTATATCCCTGGAGCGTGTGGCTCTGAGGGATTGGGATTTCTTTAAGTGTAGCATGTCCAACAGCTCTGGGTTTGACATGGCCTTGTATGTTAAGCAGATATTGCCTCGGAGTAGATGATATGCGACAGAGCATAGCTGGAGTTTTTTAAGGCAGCCAGCAAAGGGCATCTGCTTTAGGCCTGTGATTCTTTTAGTGAGGTAAGTCAGCAGACTTTCTAAGTATTTTGAATAATTTCTAGCCTTATGGTTTCCCTTCAGAAGAGCAAACGATAAATTGTTTTTGTAGTTTGTAATACACAGTACAGCATATGGATCTCTATACCCCCAAACCCAAAGCTGCAGAGTACATTGTTACTGTTTTCATCAGGACAACTGCTCTTTCTGACTTATCTTGGCAGATGGGATATATCTGAGGTGACCAGTCATTCTTGGTTATAACTAGTATATCACTTGCGAATCCTGTCCTACATGTTTAATTCATTTAAGTGTACCAACATTATTCCTTTATTGATTTGCCACTCTTTATGAACTGCAGTCTATTTAATGTTTCAAGCTGTATTTTTAAGGTTTCAGGAATTCTTACCTCTGTTGCAGACTAACTCGATGCTTTGAAATCAAACACAGATTCAGAGACCTGAAATAACTTCATGTAGTAATGGTGAACATTTTGTTGGTAATTATTTCATACTTATGCAAGGTTCTTACAGTTGTCGGCTCTTGCCTTACATAACTTCAACAGCCTACCTGTGGTCACCAAAAGATTACATAACAGCTTCATGAGGCCAGGAATTTCCTCTCTTTACTTTCATGCCAGATGAAAAACGTTACGCCTTATGTAATGCTGCTGTGGTTAGAAACATATTTCACACTCTGAAGTTACAAAAAACAACATTTCCGCTTTGTGTTTTAACACTGAAATCCTTCACGATTATGAAGTAATTTCCTGTTAATGTCTACTTTTATAGGTCTAACCTAGAAGTTCTACTGGCCATGTGTGTATAATTCTCATATTCTGCTGCTTTATTGCATAAGCAAGTCTTTGTTCTAGATTGTAAGCCTGGCATAGTCTCAGTTCAAATCCTAGAATGACCCACCAGAACTGTAAAACTGTCCTTGCAGCTATCTTGTTCTTCCAAAAATTATTGTTAATTTTGTGCAAGATGCATTGCTTGTTGATTGTATTTGATTAAGAATCCGTGTCTCTCTCGGCACTATTACTGCATTTTATTGTTCATTAATGCACTTATTACATAGTTCTGCATAGGTGATTTGCCCTTTCATGCTGTTTGATTTCACTGAGGTAGGAAATGAGTATTAAGACTATGAACTATTAAAAAGCTGTTGCTGTTAGCACATGATTCCCTCAGCCTCCACTTGCCTAATGTCTATCTCTAGATAGACCACTTAATCAGATAGTGTTCCTGGGCTAACTTGTAGATCAGTGCTCCATCCTGGTTAACAAATAACAAATTCCTTTAGTCTAGGGTTTGTTTCCCCAGCCTCCATTTACCTGCTGTCTAACTTTAGTTAAGCTACTTGATCAGATAGTGTTCCTGGCTGAAGTCTGAAAAAGGATCTTATAAATCATTTCTCCTGCCTGGTTAATAAAAACATGTAAATAAATAAATAGTAAATTAATATATTTGTGGGTGCTGTGATCTAAGATCTCCATTTATTTCATAACATTGGTAAATACATTTTCAGAATACATGTGGTTTTTTGTACCACCTCGCAATCCATCCTTGCATTTTCATCTGGCAGGTAATTATGCTGTACTGTAATGTGCATGTCTAGGACTGTCTTGTGATTCACTCTTGTTTAATATAACTCCGTCTGCAATAACAAATCGTGTACAGTTTAATGTGAATTTAGCAGTACAGCACAGAGTGTCCTTATGGCTATGAACTGCTAACAGGATTAATAGCACAGTCCTGAGTTTGAGTGTCTCACTGTACAGCAGTAAACTCTTTGACTGTAAAGAAGTAACCTCACTGGACCAAAATGTTCCCAGGGTGCACCTGAAAAAGTGGCACCAGTTCTGAATGTTCCATCCTTGGCTAAAAAATTTAAAAAGGCTCATCATACCAACATTTGCAATTAATTCATCACTGCACAAACTGTTACAGCTGTACTGTCTGTGTTGAATGATACAACTGCCCACTGAATACTCATAAAGGGTGACAAGAAATTTAAGTGTATCTACGTAAAGGTGTATACATGGTTCTTGTGTTTCTGTTTCCTAAAACAGTGGTCTCAGTAGCAGCAAAGAGTGAGGTATGTGGAATTACGTGTCTCCAGCAACAGTCTCAAGTACAATCTGTGGGATCAGTAGGCATTCCCAAGTAAGTGGATAGATATTATCTCTAGGGTCCCTTTTCTGTAGATCATGCTTGGTGAATGATGGTACCCAGAATGCATCCACACAAGGTGGTGTTTCACCTCACCTAACTCTGCTCAGCCTTGAAGAAGAGTTGATGCACTTTGAGATATACCCATATTGTACAGTCCCTCAATCTGCCATGTTTAGTGAGCCCAACTACTCTGTAGAGGAAACGCACTTATATCGCTTGTATCTGTTACCGGATCATTTTAGTCACTACCCAAAGCTCATGATCATGGGTGAGGATACTGCCATTGAGTGATCAGTAAACTGAAAGCTTTGCCCTGTGCCTCAGATGTCATCTCACTAGTGCTGTTTGGTACAATGTTTGCATGTTTCAGCCAATCCACCTGTCTACTGATCAGGCTCCCAATCCATTAACAAGGGCACACGATACTTAAAACTCTTGCATCGTGAGTAGGTATCTCTCTTCTCACATGGAGACAGCAGTCCACTCTCTACTAGCAGAGAACCAATGTCTCTGATATAGAACTGCAGTTTTTCATCCCTCTAATTTGTAGTCATAAGTGAACAGCAACAAAGTGCACTGAAGATATCGGTCACGTGAGGCTAAGAGGTCAGCATTATCAACAAATAACAAGCACGCAGTCTTCAGATTCAAAAACTGGATACATTCCAAACCACGGCCATGCCTTGATATTTTCTCTACAAAAAATAGAAATTAGAAGGGTGACAAAACACACCCTTCATGAAGTCTGATACCCATCTACCATGCATCAACCATAATACTAAACATGTCGATACGACTCCTGCTGCAGCCATCTTCCATCATCCAAAATAATATTAAACATGTCAATATGACCCCGGCTGCACCCATCTCGCATACATCCAACATAATATTAAATATGTCGATACAACCCCTGCTGCATCCAACTCCCATGCATCCAGCACAATATTAAACATGACGATATGATCCCTGCTGCACCCATCTCAAATGCATCCAACATAATATTAAACATGTCGATGCAACCCTTGCTGCACCCATCTCCCATGTATCTAAAATAATATTAAACATGTCGATGTGACCCCTGATGAACCCATCTCCCATGCATCCAACATAATATTAAACATGTCTATATGACCCCTGCTGCACCCATCTCCTATGCATCCAACATAATATTAAACATGTCGATACGACCCCTGCTGCACTCATCTCCCATGCATCCAGCATAATATTAAACATGTCGAGATGACCCCTGCTGCACCCATGTCACATGCATCCAACAGAATATTAAACAGGTCGATATGACCCCTGCTGCACCCATCTCCCATACATCCAACATAATATTAAACATGTCAATATGACCACTGTTGCACCCATATCCTATAATTCCAACATAAAATTAAACATGACGAAACGACCCCTGCTGCACTTATCTCCTATGCATCAGACATAATATAAAACATGTCGATACGACCCCTGCTGGCCCCAACTCCCATGCACCCAAAAAATATTAAACATGTCGATACGACCCCTACTGCACCCATCACCCCTACATCCAACATAATATTAAACATGTCGATATGACCCCTGATGCACCAATCTCCCATGCATCCAACATAATATTAAACATGTCGATACAACCCCTGCTGCACCCATCTCCCATACAACCAACATTATATTAAACATGTCGATATGACCCATACTTCACCCATTTCCCATGCATCCAACATAGTATTAAACATATGGATACGACCCCTGCTGCCACCATCTACAATGCATCGAACATAATATTAAACATGTCGATACGACCCCTGCTGCACCCATCTCCCCTTCATCCAACATAATATTAAACATGACAATATGACCCCAGATGCACCAATCTCCCATACATCCAACATAATATTAAACATGTCAATATGACCACTATTGCACCCATATCCTATAATTCCAACATAAAATTAAACATGTCGATACGACCCCTGATGCACCAATCTCCCATGCATCCAAGATAATATTAAAGATGTCGATATGACCCCTGCTTCACCCATCTCCCATACATCCAACATAATATTAAACATGTCAATATGACCCCTGTTGCACCCATATCCCATAATTCCAACATAATATTAAACAAGACGATACGACCCCTGCTGCACTCATCTGCTAGGCATCAGACATAATGTTAAACATGTCGATATGACACCTGCTGCACCCATCTCACATGCATCCAACATAATATTAAACATGTCGATATGAACCCTGCTGGCCCCAACTCCCATGCACCCAAAAAATATTAAACATGTCAATACGACCCCTACTGCACCCATCTCCTCCCTACATCCAACATAATATTAAACATGTCAATATGACCCCTGATGCACCAATCTCCCATGCATCCAACATAATATTAAACATGTCGATACAACCCCTGCTGCACCCATCTCCCATACAACCAACATTATATTAAACATGTCGATATGACCCATACTACACCCATTTCCCATGCATCCAACATATTATTAAACATATGGATATGACCCCTGCTGCAACCGTCTACAATGCATTGAACATAATATTAAACATGTCGATACGACCCCTGCTGCACCCATCTCCCCTTCATCCAACATAATACTAAACATGTCAATATGACCCCTGATGCACCAATCTCCCATGCATCCAAGATAATATTAAACATGTCGATATGACCCCTGCTGCACCCATCTCCCATACAACCAACATAATATTAAACATGTCGATACGACCCATGCTGTACTCATCTCCCATGCATCCAACATAATATCAAACATGTCGATATGACCCCTGCTGCACCCATCTCCCATACATCCAACATAATATTAAACATGTTGATACAACCCCTGCTGCGCCATCTCCCATGCATCCAACATAACCCATGCATCCAACATAATATTAAACATTTCGATACGACCCATGCTGCACCCATCTCCCATACAACCAACATAATATTAAACATGTCGATAAGACCCATGCTGCATTCATCTCCCATGCATCCAACATAATATTAAACATGTCGATATGACCCCTGCTGCACCCATCTCCCATACATCCTACATAATATTAAACATGTCGATACGACCCCTGCTGGTCCCAACTCCCATGCACGCAAAAATATTAAACATGTCGATACGACCCATGCTGCACTCATCTCCCATGCATCCAACATAATATTAAACATGTCGATACGACCCCTGCTGCACCCATCTCCCCTACATCCAACATAATATTAAACATGTCGATGCGACCCCTGCTGCACCCATCACCCATGCATCCATATAATAGTAAACATGTTGATACGACCCCTGTTGCACCCATTTCTCATGCGTCCAACATAATATTAAACATCTCAAAAGGACCTTGTTGCACCCATGTCTCATGATTCCAACATAATATTAAACATGTCGATACGACTCCTGCTGCACCCATCTCCAATGCATCCAACATAATATTAAGCAGGTCACTAGGACCCCTGCTGCACTCATCCTTCATGCATCCACCATAATATTAAATAAATTGATATGATCCCTGCTACACCCATCTAACATACATCCACCATAATATTAATCATGTCGATAAGTCCCCTGCTGCACCCATATCCCCTACATCCAACATAATATTTAACATGTGGATACGACCCCTGCTGCACCCATCTCCCATGCATCCCACATAATAATAAACATGTCGATATGACCCCTGCTGCACCCAGCTCGGAAGCATCCAACAGAATATTAAACATGCCGATACGACCTCAGCTACACCCATCTCGCATGCATCCAGCAGAATATTAAACATGTCGATAGACACCTGCTGCAACCATCTCCCATACATCCAACATAATATTAAACATGTCGATACGACCCCTGCTGGCCCCAACTCCCATGCACCCAAAAAATATTAAACATGTTGATACGACCCCTGCTGCACCCATCTCCCCTACATCCAACATAATATTAAACATTGATAAAAACAGAGCCAAAAAAAACAATTGTTATGAAAACATAAACAAGCAGTCCCCTGAAATCAAGAGGCAATAAATCCAGGCTGAGAATTTCTCCAAAAAGATGAATAAAATCCACAGAGGTATAGTTCAGGTACCAGTTTAATAGAAGACACAAGCGCTTTCACATAGCTTCATCAGGTGTAACCCTTTCATCTAAAGACACACCTTTATACAAGTATTAATTGATCACATGACTAAAACTTTTAAAAAGACAGAACTTTTAAAAAGACAAAACTCATCTTATATTGTTCATAAAAACAAATGAAGAATGTGTATAAAATGTATAAACAGACAAAAAAATATATATACATATAAATATAAATATGAACATAAATATAAATACTACTGTTTAAGAACTTAGCTTAAATAAAGCTCAGGTGCCTAAAAAGTACATCTTATATTTAATGGTCTGTTACGTAATATGGGCTTGATAGGTACACATTCGTTGAGACCATGTCCTATATGGGATCTCAGTCTAACTATCCATTTTGCTTCTGTCTCTTCAGTTTTAACTCTCACATCGCCCCCTCTATCGTTCTCATAGATAACAGATAGAACTCTGAAAGTAAATTTATGATGTTCACCCATGATGTTAGTATGTTTTGCCAAGGCATTAATTCTAGACTTCTTTCTAATATGGTATAAGTGCTCTCTCATTCTCTCTCTGAGAGTTCTGTCAGTCTTACCTATATAGAAGCAATGACATTGTTGGCATTCAGCCAAATAAACAACATGTACGGTCTCACAAGTGGCACTTACCCTGATATTAAATGTTCTTGTTGTATCAGGGTGATGAAATATTATAGAAGTGTCTATATATGGGCACTGTAGGCAGTGACCACATGGTCGTGTATCTTTGAACTCCATGTTAGGTTTCTCTGTTCTTACACCACATAATCTCCTATATAAGTTCTTTTTGTTC
Organism: Protopterus annectens; assembly: GCF_019279795.1. NCBI lineage: Eukaryota > Metazoa > Chordata > Ceratodontiformes > Protopteridae > Protopterus > Protopterus annectens. The sequence goes on from NC_056737.1 coordinate 1,185,306,687, forward strand.
TTGAAAGTATACTGGGGTCTAGCGCCAATTAAAGAGGAAATTATGGGTTCAGTAACCAACACCTGCCAATTTCTATTAATTATGTCTGTATAGTGCTTAATATCTCTGGCATAAGTAAGGCAGAGACTAAGCTTGGGTTCATTGCTTCTATTATATCTGGGAGCAGCATTAGAAAAATAAGGTTTGGCTTTATCGGATCTCATATGTCTCACCATCTTTTCATTCTTATTAATGCTATGGATATGATAACCCCGGTCCTTTAACTCCAAGCTAGTAGTATGCATCATTTGTTCGTACTCAACCGGATCTACAGTGAGTCTTGATGCTCTAAAAAATTGGTTACGTGCAACATTGTCAAAGACAAATTCTGAATGCATACTTTGTCTAGAAAGGAGGTTGTTAACCCTACAATCTTTCCTATACATTCTGGTACTAAGGTTACCTAATGTGTCCTTATAGATGAAAACATCCAGGAAATTAATTCCTGTATAGGAATAATTAAAAGTAAATTTTAAAAAATCAGTGGTTTGATTCAGGTATTCAATGAAGAGATTCAGTCCATCAAAAGTGCCTTTCCATTGAAAGAAACAATCGTCCACAAACCTTCTATAGAAAGGGATGTACGGTGCATATGTACTGTTAAAAATGTAATCTGTCTCCCATGTAGCCATAACTATATTGGCGTAACTGTTTGAACAGGAGCTGTCCATTGCTACTCCGTTTTTCAGACAGTATATTTTGTCATTAAAACTGAAAATGTTGTTATATAGTACCAGGGCTATCAGTTTTTGTATAACTATAATCTCTGTGGCATTATATGTGCCAACTTTCGTCAATAATTTTCTCAAAAAGTCTATACCCAATGTATTGGGTATAACTGTAAAGAGGGAGACAACATCTAACGTAACCAAAATGTATTCACCATCAACAGTTCCTTGATTAGTGAATGCATATAAATCTCTTAAAAAATGTTCCGTATCTTTCAAGACATGGCAGATAGTGTCTAAAACAGGTCTCAATTTCTTCTCCACATAGATTGAGATGGCCTCTGTTGACCATCCCCTCACAGAGACTATAGGCCTTATAGGCGGTCTAGTACTATTCTTATGCAGTTTCGGAAGCCCTTGTATAACAGGTACCACTGGTTTAGGAACCAAAAAATAGTGTACCATTTCATCAGTAATAAGGCATTCAAATTGCATACTCTTAATAGCATTAATAATCTCTAAAATCATTTTATCTACATGTGCTCTATTTATAAGTTGATAGAAATTATTATCACTGAGCATTTCATACATTAATAAATCATAGTCTATTTTATCTAGGACAACTATTTGTCCCCCTTTGTCAGCTGGTCTAATTACCAAGCTGAGATCATTCTCAAGTTTATTCAATGTATCTAGTTCATCTTTACTAAGGTTATATTTCTTGTTAAAATTAATGCTGTTATCTATAACATTATAAAAGTCAGTGATACATAACTGTTCAAATGCATTTACAACAGAATTCATTTTAGGTATAAAAGTGCTGGGTCTCCAAAAAACAACTTGTTCTTGTTTATTATTAGTATTTAAAAACATTAATTTCAGATTTAAATTCCTGGTAAAAATCTTTAAATCAAATATGGCATAAGTAATAGACATATCTGAGGCAGGTATAAACGATAAACCTCTGGTTAAAACACTTAATTGATTGTCAGAAAGCAAGCGTTTAGAAAGATTAACAACTAGACTCTTACTTTTTGAAAGGCTTTCTTGATAGTATAAACATTGTTTATTTCTTCTTTGTATTTTCTCTTGTTTCTTGTACTGCTTCTCCCCCGTGTTTGGTTCTGCTTCCTCAATCCATCCGTTCTCGACATGGAATTGTCTCTCACTGGCAGGGGAAAATTTAAATGGTATTCATTGGATTGTGGGCAAACAATATTTGAAGCTGTTGGTAAAACAGTAGGAATGCTGCCTTCACTTCTGTGAACCTGCGCTACCGTCACGACCTTCCTCCTAGCGCCCTGTGGAAATGCATACGAGCTAGGAGGAGCTGGAAGCTTAGTAACGCTCTGTTCAGACGATGTGCCTGTAGAGTCAGGCTTATTAGGGATAATATCTTCATTAAACACACTGTTGTCTTGAATCAAGACATTATCAAGTTCTTGTATAGGTACGCTCCCTTCCGTTTGTGCTCGCTGAGGTGGAGCTGCCGTTTGCTCTGGCTGCATTGGTTCACGTGGCCACATGAAAATGTGGCCCAATGAGAAATCAGAACGATCTCTCTGTAATTTTTTCAATTTAATTTGTAACAGCTTACGCTTGTAGGTATCTACATTACTAATAGTATCTGCCATCAGTCTAGTGAAACAATCACCTTTATAGTTATTATTCAAATATGCATACTTATTCTTAATGTCATCAAGGAGTTTAAACTCACGTCTCTTAGCAGCTGCTATTAAGAGCTTGATGTAACTAAAACTGGTAGCGATGTTCAACTTTTGCCACTCTGTTAAAAGAAGGCTGTCACAATCAATTTCAGCTGGCATCTTTAATATTCTAAGACCACGAGGCATCAATTTCTGTTCAATGCATGCCTCAAGATGGAATTTTTCATATTGTGTTCTGGCTAACTTAGAGAGCAGTCTCTCCAAGTCCAGCATATCAGTTCTCAGCGATAGAAAATCAATAGTAACATCCACTTCCTCTTCAGGCTCCAGATTAACTTTCAGAAGTGGGTTGTTCACATCTCTAATCTTAGAAATAAATGTGTCAACACTACCTTCTATCACAGCTGTCGGAGCTCGACATTCAGGAGTATAATCTAGCTCAACTTGTATAGCATCCTCAGCCATGGTAACTTCATAGACAGGCTCACAAAAAACAGAAGCAATTGATAAAAACAGAGCCAAAAAAACAATTGTTATGAAAACATAAACAAGCAGTCCCCTGAAATCAAGAGGCAATAAATCCAGGTTGAGAATATCTCCAAAAAGATGAATAAAATCCACAGAGGTATAGTTCAGGTACCAGTTTAATAGAAGACACAAACGCTTTCACATAGCTTCATCAGGTGTAACCCTTTCATCTAAAGACACACCTTTATACAAGTATTAATTGATCACATGACTAAAACTTTTAAAAAGACAGAACTTTTAAAAAGACAAAACTCATCTTATATTGTTCATAAAAACAAATGAAGGATGTGTATAAAATGTATAAACAGACAAAAATATATATATACATATAAATATAAATATGAACATAAATATAAATACTACTGTTTAAGAACTTAGCTTAAATAAAGCTCAGGTGCCTAAAAAGTACATCTTCTATTTAGTGGTCTGTTACGTAATATGGGCTTGATAGGTACACATTCGTTGAGACCATGTCCTATATGGGATCTCAGTCTAACTATCCATTTTACTTCTGTCTCTTCAGTTTTAACTCTCACATCGCCCCCTCTATTGTTCTCATAGATAACAGATAGAACTCTGAAAGTAAATGTTGTTTATTTGGCTGAATGCCAACAATGTCATTGCTTCTATATAGGTAAGACTGACAGAACTCTTAGAGAGAGAATGAGAGAGCACTTATACCATATTAGAAAGAAGTCTAGAATTAATGCCTTGGCAAAACATACTAACATCATGGGTGAACATCATAAATTTACTTTCAGAGTTCTATCTGTTATCTATGAGAACAATAGAGGGGGCGATGTGAGAGTTAAAACTGAAGAGACAGAAGCAAAATGGATAGTTAGACTGAGATCCCATATAGGACATGGTCTCAACGAATGTGCACCTATCAAGCCCATATTACGTAACAGACCACTAAATAGAAGATGTACTTTTTAGGCACCTGAGCTTTATTTAAGCTAAGTTCTTAAACAGTAGTATTTATATTTATGTTCATATTTATATTTATATGTATATATATATATTTTTGTCTGTTTATACATTTTATACACATTCTTCATTTATTTTTATGAACAATATAAGATGAGTTTTGTCTTTTTAAAAGTTCTGTCTTTTTAAAAGTTTTAGTCATGTGATCAATTAATACTTGTATAAAGGTGTGTCTTTAGATGAAAGGATTATACCTGATGAAGCTATGTGAAAGCGCTTGTGTCTTCTATTAAACTGGTACCTGAACTATACCTCTGTGGATTTTATTCATCTTTTTGGAGATATTCTCAGCCTGGATTTATTGCCTCTTGATTTCAGGGGACTGCTTGTTTATGTTTTCATAACAATTGTTTATTTGGCTCTGTTTTTATCAATTGCTTCTGTTTTTTGTGAGCCTGTCTACGAAGTTACCATGGCTGAGGATGCTATACAAGTTGAGCTGGATTATACTCCTGAATGTCGAGCTCCGACAGCTGTGATAGAAGATAGTGTTGACACATTTATTTCTAAGATTAGAGATGTGAACAACCCACTTCTGAATGTTAATCTGGAGCCTGAAGAGGAAGTGGATGTTACTACTGATTTTCTATTGCTGAGAACTAATATGCTGGACTTGGAGAGACTCTCTAAGTTAGCCAGAACACAATATGAGAAATTCCATCTTGAGGCATGCATTGAACAGAAATTGGTGCCTCGTGGTCTTAGAATATTAAAGATGCCAGCTGAAATTGATTGTGACAGCCTTCTTTTAACAGAGTGGCAAAAGTTGAACATCGCTACCAGTTTTAGTTACATCAAGCTCTTAATAGCAGCTGCTAAGAGATGTGAGTTTAAACTCCTTGATGACATTAAGAATAAGTATGCATATTTGAATAAAAACTATAAAGGTGATTGTTTCACTAGACTGATGGCAGATACTATTAGTAATGTAGATACCTACAAGCGTAAGCTGTTACAAATTAAATTGAAAAAATTACAGAGAGATTGTTCTGATTTCTCATTGGGCCACATTTTCATGTGGCCACGTGAACCAATGCAACCAGAGCAAACGGCAGCTCCACCTCAGCGAGCACAAATGGAAGGGAGTGCCTATACAAGAACTTGATAATGTCTTGATTCAAGACAACAGTGTGTTTAACGAAGATATTATTATCCCTAATAAGCCCTCTACAGGCACATCATTCATCTGAAGCGAGCGCTAAGCTAGCTCTCCTCCTCCGCTGCATGCAGCTCCTCCAGAGGAAGGAGGACGAAGGGTAGGGACGGGGTTCACAGAGAAGGGAAGCATTCTAGCACATTTCTACTGTTTTACCGACATTTTCAAATTTGCCCACCCACAATCAATGAATATTTAAATTTTCCCCTGCCAGTGAGAGACAATTCCATGTCGAGAACGGATGGATTGAGGAGGAAGAACAAACACGGGGAAGAAAAGAAACAAGAAGAAGAAAAATATGAAGAGGAAACGAACACAATGTATATACTATCAAGAAAGCCTTTCAAAAAGTAAGACTCTAGTTGTTAATCTTTCTTGCTTTCTGACAATCAATTAAGTGTTTTAACCAGAGGTTTATCATTTATACCTGCCTCAAATATGTCTATTACTTATGCCATATTTGATTTAAAGATTTTTACCAGAAATTTAAGTCTGAAATTAATGTTTTTAAATACTAATAATAAACAAGAACAAGTTGTTTTTAGGAGACCCAGCACTTTTATACCTAAAATGAATTCTGTTGTAAATGCATTTGAACAGTTATGTATTACTGACTTTTATAATGTTATAGATAACAGCATTAATTTTAACAAGAAATATAACCTTAGTAAAGATGAACTAGATAAATTGAATAAACTTGAGAATTATCTCAGCTTGGTAATTAGACCAGCTGACAAAGGGGGACAAATAGTTGTCCTAGATAAAATAGACTATGATTTATTAATGTATGAAATGCTCAGTGATAATAATTTCTATCAACTTATAAATAGAGCACATGTAGATAAAATGATTTTAGAGATTATTAATGCTATTAAGAGTATGCAATTTGAATGCCTTATTACTGATGAAATGGTACACTATTTTTTGGTTCCTAAACCAGTGGTGCCTGTTATACAAGGGCTTCCGAAACTGCACAAGAATAGTACTAGACCGCCTATAAGGCCTATAGTCTCTGTGAGGGGATGGTCAACAGAGGCCATCTCAATCTATGTGGAGAAGAAATTGAGACCTGTTTTAGATACTATGTGCCATGTCTTGAAAGATACGGAACATTTTTTAAGAGATTTATATGCATTCACTAATCAAGGAACTGTTGATGGTGAATACATTTTGGTTACGTTAGATGTTGTCTCCCTCTTTACAGTTATACCCAATACATTATGATAGACTTTTTGAGAAAATTATTGACGAAAGTTGGCACATATAATGCCACAGAGATTATAGTTATACAAAAATTGATAGCCCTGGTACTATATAACAACATTTTCATTTTTAATGACAAAATATACTGGCAGAAAAACGGAGTAGCAATGGGCAGCTCCTGTTCAAACAGTTATGCCAATATAGTTATGGCTACATGGGAGACAGATTACATTTTTAACAGTACATATGCACTGTACATCCCTTTCTATAGAAGGTTTGTGGACGACTGTTTCTTTCTATGGAAAGGCACTTTGATGGACTGAAGCTCTTCATTGAATACCTGAATCAAACCACTGATTTTTTAAAATTTACTTTTAATTATTCCTATACAGGAATTAATTTTCTGGATGTTTTCATCTATAAGGACACATTAGGTAACCTTAGTACCAGAATGTATAGGAAGGATTGTAGGGTTAACAACCTCCTTTCTAGACAAAGTATACATCCAGAATTTGTCTTTGACAATGTTGCACGTAACCAATTTTTTAGAGCATCAAGACTCACTGTAGATCCGGTTGAGTATGAACAAATGATGCATACTACTTGCTTGGAGTTAAAGGACGGGGTTATCATATCCATAGCATTAATAAGAATGAAACGATGGTGAGACATATGAGATCCGATAAAGCCAAACCATATTTTTCTAATGCTGCTCCCAGATATAAAAGAAGCAAGGAACCCAAGCTTAGTCTCTGCCTTACTTATGCTAGAGATATTAAGCACTATACAGACATAATTAATAGAAATTGGCAGGTGTTGGTTACTGAACCCATAATTTCCTCTTTAATTGGCGCTAGACCCCAGTATACATTGAAGATCAAAAGAACTTGTATAGGAGATTATGTGGTAAGAACAGAGAAACCTAACATGGAGTTCAAAGGTACGACCATGTGGTCACTGCCTACAGTGCCCATATATAGACACTTCTATATTTCATCACCCTGATACAACAAGAACATTTGATATCAGGGTAAGTGCCACTTGTGAGACCGTACATGTTGTTTATTTGGCTGAATGCCAACAATGTCATTGCTTCTATATAGGTAAGACTGACAGAACTCTCAGAGAGAGAATGAGAGAGCACTTATACCATATTAGAAAGAAGTCTAGAATTAATGCCTTGGCAAAACATACTAACATCATGGGTGAACATCATAAATTTACTTTCAGAGTTCTATCTGTTATCTATGAGAACAATAGGGGGAGCGATGAGAGAGTTAAAACTGAAGAGACAGAAGCAAAATGGATAATTAGACTGAGATCCCATATAGGACATGGTCTCAATGAATGTGTACCTATCAAGCCCATATTACGTAACAGACCACTAAATAGAAGATGTACTTTTTAGGCACCTGAGCTTTATTTAAGCTAAGTTCTTAAACAGTAGTATTTATATTTATGTTCATATTTATATTTATATGTATATATATATATATTTTTGTCTGTTTATACATTTTATACACATTCTTCATTTATTTTTATGAACAATATAAGATGAGTTTTGTCTTTTTAAAAGTTCTGTCTTTTTAAAAGTTTTAGTCATGTGATCAATTAATACTTGTATAAAGGTGTGTCTTTAGATGAAAGGATTATACCTGATGAAGCTATGTGAAAGCGCTTGTGTCTTCTATTAAACTGGTACCTGAACTATACCTCTGTGGATTTTATTCATCTTTTTGGAGATATTCTCAGCCTGGATTTATTGCCTCTTGATTTCAGGGGACTGCTTGTTTATGTTTTCATAACAATTGTTTATTTGGCTCTGTTTTTATCAATTGCTTCTGTTTTTTGTGAGCCTGTCTACGAAGTTACCATGGCTGAGGATGCTATACAAGTTGAGCTGGATTATACTCCTGAATGTCGAGCTCCGACAGCTGTGATAGAAGATAGTGTTGACACATTTATTTCTAAGATTAGAGATGTGAACAACCCACTTCTGAATGTTAATCTGGAGCCTGAAGAGGAAGTGGATGTTACTACTGATTTTCTATTGCTGAGAACTAATATGCTGGACTTGGAGAGACTCTCTAAGTTAGCCAGAACACAATATGAGAAATTCCATCTTGAGGTATCCATTGAACAGAAATTGGTGCCTCGTGGTCTTAGAATATTAAAGATGCCAGCTGAAATTGATTGTGACAGCCTTCTTTTAACAGAGTGGCAAAAGTTGAACATCGCTACCAGTTTTAGTTACATCAAGCTCTTAATAGCAGCTGCTAAGAGATGTGAGTTTAAACTCCTTGATGACATTAAGAATAAGTATGCATATTTGAATAAAAACTATAAAGGTGATTGTTTCACTAGACTGATGGCAGATACTATTAGTAATGTAGATACCTACAAGCGTAAGCTGTTACAAATTAAATTGAAAAAATTACAGAGAGATTGTTCTGATTTCTCATTGGGCCACATTTTCATGTGGCCACGTGAACCAATGCAACCAGAGCAAACGGCAGCTCCACCTCAGCGAGCACAAATGGAAGGGAGCGTACCTATACAAGAACTTGATAATGTCTTGATTCAAGACAACAGTGTGTTTAACGAAGATATTATCCCTAATAAGCCTGACTCTACAGGCACATCATCTGAACAGAGCGTTACTAAGCTTCCAGCTCCTCCTAGCTCGTATGCATTTCCACAGGGCGCTAGGAGGAAGGTCGTGACGGTAGCGCAGGTTCACAGAAGTGAAGGCAGCATTCCTACTGTTTTACCGACAGCTTCAAATATTGTTTGCCCACAATCCAATGAATACCATTTAAATTTTCCCCTGCCAGTGAGAGACAATTCCATGTCGAGAACGGATGGATTGAGGAAGCAGAACCAAACACGGGGGAGAAGCAGTACAAGAAACAAGAGAAAATATGAAGAGGAAACGAACAATGTTTATACTATCAAGAAAGCCTTTCAAAAAGTAAGACTCTAGTTGTTAATCTTTCTTGCTTGCTTTCTGACAATCAATTAAGTGTTTTAACCAGAGGTTTATCATTTATACCTGCCTCAAATATGTCTATTACTTATGCCATATTTGATTTAAAGATTTTTACCAGAAATTTAAGTCTGAAATTAATGTTTTTAAATACTAATAATAAACAAGAACAAGTTGTTTTTAGGAGACCCAGCACTTTTATACCTAAAATGAATTCTGTTGTAAATGCATTTGAACAGTTATGTATTACTGACTTTTATAATGTTATAGATAACAGCATTAATTTTAACAAGAAATATAACCTTAGTAAAGATGAACTAGATAAATTGAATAAACTTGAGAATTATCTCAGCTTGGTAATTAGACCAGCTGACAAAGGGGGACAAATAGTTGTCCTAGATAAAATAGACTATGATTTATTAATGTATGAAATGCTCAGTGATAATAATTTCTATCAACTTATAAATAGAGCACATGTAGATAAAATGATTTTAGAGATTATTAATGCTATTAAGAGTATGCAATTTGAATGCCTTATTACTGATGAAATGGTACACTATTTTTTGGTTCCTAAACCAGTGGTGCCTGTTATACAAGGGCTTCTGAAACTGCACAAGAATAGTACTAGACCGCCTATAAGGCCTATAGTCTCTGTGAGGGGATGGTCAACAGAGGCCATCTCAATCTATGTGGAGAAGAAATTGAGACCTGTTTTAGATACTATGTGCCATGTCTTGAAAGATACGGAACATTTTTTAAGAGATTTATATGCATTCACTAATCAAGGAACTGTTGATGGTGAATACATTTTGGTTACGTTAGATGTTGTCTCCCTCTTTACAGTTATACCCAATACATTGCGTATAGACTTTTTGAGAAAATTATTGACGAAAGTTGGCACATATAATGCCACAGAGATTATAGTTATACAAAAATTGATAGCCCTGGTACTATATAACAACATTTTCATTTTTAATGACAAAATATACTGGCAGAAAAACGGAGTAGCAATGGGCAGCTCCTGTTCAAACAGTTATGCCAATATAGTTATGGCTACATGGGAGACAGATTACATTTTTAACAGTACATATGCACTGTACATCCCTTTCTATAGAAGGTTTGTGGACGACTGTTTCTTTCTATGGAAAGGCACTTTTGATGGACTGAAGCTCTTCATTGAATACCTGAATCAAACCACTGATTTTTTAAAATTTACTTTTAATTATTCCTATACAGGAATTAATTTTCTGGATGTTTTCATCTATAAGGACACATTAGGTAACCTTAGTACCAGAATGTATAGGAAGGATTGTAGGGTTAACAACCTCCTTTCTAGACAAAGTATACATCCAGAATTTGTCTTTGACAATGTTGCACGTAACCAATTTTTTAGAGCATCAAGACTCACTGTAGATCCGGTTGAGTATGAACAAATGATGCATACTACTTGCTTGGAGTTAAAGGACCGGGGTTATCATATCCATAGCATTAATAAGAATGAAACGATGGTGAGACATATGAGATCCGATAAAGCCAAACCATATTTTTCTAATGCTGCTCCCAGATATAATAGAAGCAAGGAACCCAAGCTTAGTCTCTGCCTTACTTATGCTAGAGATATTAAGCACTATACAGACATAATTAATAGAAATTGGCAGGTGTTGGTTACTGAACCCATAATTTCCTCTTTAATTGGCGCTAGACCCCAGTATACATTCAAGATCAAAAAGAACTTGTATAGGAGATTATGTGGTGTAAGAACAGAGAAACCTAACATGGAGTTCAAAGGTACACGACCATGTGGTCACTGCCTACAGTGCCCATATATAGACACTTCTATAATATTTCATCACCCTGATACAACAAGAACATTTGATATCAGGGTAAGTGCCACTTGTGAGACCGTACATGTTGTTTATTTGGCTGAATGCCAACAATGTCATTGCTTCTATATAGGTAAGACTGACAGAACTCTCAGAGAGAGAATGAGAGAGCACTTATACCATATTAGAAAGAAGTCTAGAATTAATGCCTTGGCAAAACATACTAACATCATGGGTGAACATCATAAATTTACTTTCAGAGTTCTATCTGTTATCTATGAGAACAATAGGGGGAGCGATGAGAGAGTTAAAACTGAAGAGACAGAAGCAAAATGGATAATTAGACTGAGATCCCATATAGGACATGGTCTCAATGAATGTGTACCTATCAAGCCCATATTACGTAACAGACCACTAAATAGAAGATGTACTTTTTAGGCACCTGAGCTTTATTTAAGCTAAGTTCTTAAACAGTAGTATTTATATTTATGTTCATATTTATATTTATATGTATATATATATATATATATATATATATATATATTTTTTTTTTGTCTGTTTATACATTTTATACACATTCTTCATTTGTTTTTATGAACAATATAAGATGAGTTTTGTCTTTTTAAAAGTTCTTTCTTTTTAAAATTTTTAGTCATGTGATCAATTAATACTTGTATAAAGGTGTGTCTTTAGATGAAAGGGTTACACCTGATGAAGCTATGTGAAAGCGCTTATGTCTTCTATTAAACTGGTACCTGAACTATACCTCTGTGGATTTTATTCATCTTTTTGGAGATATTCTCTGCCTGGATTTATTGCCTCTTGATTTCAGGGGACTGCTTGTTTATGTTTTCATAATATTAAACATGTCGATACGACCCCTGATGCACCAATCTCCCATGCATCCAACATAATTTTAAACATGTCGATACGACCGCTGCTGCACCCATCTCCCATACAACCAGCATTATATTAAACATGTCGATATGACCCATACTGCACCCATTTCCCATGCATCCAACATAATATTAAACATATCGATACGACCCCTGCTGCAACCGTCTACAATGCATCGAACATAATATTAAACATGTCGATATGACCCCTGCTGCACCCATCTCCCCTACATCCAACATAATATTATTTATTTATTTATTTATTTATTTATTTTTTGGAATATCAATGTTAGGTTAGGTTCCACAGAGCCTGTTTAGAGAGGCCCGGTTTTCAGCGGAGGCATGATGCCCTAATTTATGGGAGGAAACCACGGGAGGAAACGGAAACCCACGGAGACAGGGAAGAATAACACACACAGACAGAAGGCACCCCAGCCGAGAATACCGAACTTTTGTTTGCGCTGAGAGGTGACAATGTTAACCACTGCACCACTGTGCCGCCCAAAAACATGTCGATATGACCCCTGCTGCACCCATCTCCCATACAACCAACATAATATTAAACATGTCGATATGACCCATGCTGCACTCATCTCCCATGCATCCAACATAATATTAAACATGTCGATACGACCCCTGCTGCACCCATCTCCCATACATCCAACATAATATTAAACATGTTGATACAACCCCTGCTGCGCCCATCTCCCATGCATCCAACATAAGAATAAACATGTCGATACGACCCCTGCTGCATCCATCTCTCATGCATCCAACATAATATTAAACATGTCAATAGGAACCCTGCTGCACCCATATCCCATGCATCCAACATAATATTAAACAGCCTGATACCATCACCAAACTGTTAGGTGACAGCCATATCAGTCAAACCACAAAAACAGTAAATAAGAAACTCCTTGTATAGAATCAAAACTTCCTAACCCCTACTGCCAAACTCAACTGTATGCCTCCTGTCCTTTCCTTTATCAATAAAATGAGATTAAAAACTCTGTTGCCTATAATTTGTAATATGATAGAAATCATCATTGTCACAATCTAAGGAAACTTGAATGAACCAACTTACTGAAGCATTTAAAATAATCAAAGAACCTCTCAAATAGATTTCTGGTTCAAACCATCATTCCACCTCCCTCTGTCAATTCAAAAATAATCTTAAGCTATATTTTCCCATGTATTAATCCTGATTAACTCTCCCGACCCAGTGTAAAACTTATAGAAATGACTATTGCATTTGAATTGTATCTAATTCCTAAAATTTATCCCTGTAACTGTGTTATCTGTATGTATCTGAATGTAATTATTGTTTATTTTTACTCTATGGAGTTTTTCTCCCCTCCGCTGAAAATGGACATGCATCCAGTCGGACTATCCCGGTCAACAAATGTAAAATAAATAAATAAATAAATGTCGATACGACCCCTGATGCACCAATCTCCCATGCATCCAACATAATTTTAAACATGTCGATATGACCCCTGCTGCACCCATCTCCCATACAACCAGCATTATATTAAACATGTCGATATGACCCATACTGCACCCATTTCCCATGCATCCAACATAATATTAAACATATCGATATGACCCCTGCTGCAACCGTGTACAATGCATCGAACATAATATTAAACATGTCGATACGACCCCTGCTGCACCCATCTCCCCTACATCCAACATAATATTAAACATGTCGATATGACCCCTGCTGCACCCATCTCCCATACAACCAACATAATATTAAACATGTCGATATGACCCATGCTGCACTCATCTCCCATGCATCCAACATAATATTAAACATGTTGATACGACCCCTGCTGCACCCATCTCCCATACATCCAACATAATATTAAACATGTTGATACAACCCCTGCTGCGCCCATCTCCCATGCATCCAACATAAGAATAAACATCTCGATACGACCCCTGCTGCATCCATCTCTCATGCATCCAAGATAATATTAAACATGTCAATAGGAACCCTGCTGCACCCATATCCCATGCATCCAACATAATGTTAAACAAGTCGCTATGACCCCTGCTGCACCCATCTCCCATGTATCCAACATAAGAATAAACATGTCGATACGACCCCTGCTGCATCCATCTCTCATGCATCCAACATAATATTAAACATGTCAATAGGAACCCTGCTGCACCCATATCCCATGCATCCAACATAATATTAAACATGTCAATACGACCCATGCAGCACCCATCTCCAATGCATCAAACATAATATTATACATGTTGCTACGACCCCTGCTGCACCCATCCTTCATGCATCCAGCATAATATTAAACAAGTCGATACGACCCCTGCTGCTCCCATCTACCATGCATCCAACATAATATTAAACATGTCAATAATACCCCTGCTGCACCCATCTCCCATGCATCCAACATAATATTAAACATGTGGATATGACCCCTGCTGCCCCCATCACCCATGCATCCAATATAATAGTAAACATGTCAATACGACCCGTGTTGCACCCATCTCTCATGCATCCAACATGATATTAAACATGTCAATAGGACCCCTGCTGCATCCATCTCCCATGCATCCAACATAATATTAAACATGTTGATACGACCCCTATTGCACCAGTCTCCCATGCATCGAACATAATATTAAACATGTTGATACGACCCCTGCTGCACCCATCTCCCATTCATCCAACATAATATTAAACATGTCGATATGACTCCTGCTGCATCCATCCTTTATGCATCCAACATAATATTAAACAAGTCGATACGATCCCTGCTTCACCCATCTACCATGCATCCAACATAATATTAAAAATGTCGATACGACCCCTGCTGCACCCATTTCCCATGCATTCAACATAATATTAAACATGTCAATACGACCCCTGCTGCACCCATCTCCCATGCATATAACTAATATTAAATGTGTCGATACGACCCCTGCTGCACCCATCTCCAATATATTGAACATAATATTAAACATGTCGATAAGACCTTGCTGCACCCATCACCCATGCATCCATATAATAGTAAACATGTCGATACGACCCCTGTTGCACCCATCTCTCATGCATCCAACATAATATTAAACATCTCAAAAGGACCTTGTTGCACCCATCTCCCATGATTCCAACATAATAAACATGTCGATACGACTCCTGCTGCACCCATCTCCCATGCATCCAACATAATATTAAGCAGGTCACTAGGACCCCTGCTGCACTCATCCTTCATGCATCCACCATAATATTAAATAAGTTGATATAATCCCTGCTGCACCCATCTAACATACATCCACCATAATATTAATCATGTCGATAAGTCCCCTGCTGCACCCATATCCCATGCATCCAACATAATTTTTAACATGTGGATATGACCCCTGCTGCACCCATCTCCCATGCATCCCACATAATATTAAACATGTCGATATGACCCCTGCTGCACCCAGCTCGGATGCATCCAACAGAATATTAAACATGTCGATACGACCTTGGCTACACCCATCTCGCATGCATCCAACAGAATATTAAACATGTCGATAGACACCTGCTGCACCCTTCTCGCATGCTTCCAACAGAATATTAAACATGTCAATACAACCCCTGCTACACCCATCTCACATGCATCCAACAGAATATTAAAGATGTCGATAGACCCCTGCTGCAACCATCTCGAATGCATCCAACATAATATTAAACATGTCGATAGACCCCTGCTGCAACCATCTCGAATGCATCCAACATAATATTAAACATGTCGCTACGACCCCTGTTTCACCCATCTCTCATAATTCCAACATAATACTAAACATGTCGATACGAACCCTGCTGCACCCATCTCCTATGCATCAGACATAATATTAAACATGTCGATACGACCACTGCTGCACCCATCTCCCATACAACCAACATAATATTAAACATGTCGATACGATCCCTGCTGCACCCATCTCCCATGCATCCAACATAATATTAAACTTGTCGATAAGACCCCTGCTGCACCCATCTGCCATGCATCCAACATAATATTAAACATGTTGATATGAACCCTGCTGCATCCATCTCCCATGCATCCAACATAATATTAAGCATGTCGATACAACCCCTGCTGCACCCATCTCCCAGGCATCCAACATAATATTAAGCATGTCGATACAATCCCTGCTGCACCCATCTCCCATGCATCCAACATAATATTAAACATGTTGATATGACCTCTGCTGCACCATCTCCCATGAATCAGACATAATATTAAACATGTTGATACGACCCCTGCTGCACCCATCTGCCATGCATCCAACATAATATTAAACATGTCGATATGTTGCCTGCTGCACCTATCTCCTATGCATCCAACATAATATTAAAAATGTCGATATAACCCCTGCTGCACCCATCTCACATGCATCCAACATAATATTAAACATGTCAATACGACCATTGGCTAAGGCTCTTGCCACCCCAATAGTGCCTTTTTTAGGCAAGGCTCAAAAGACAAACCCACCTCCTTAGAAAACAAAAACGGAAAAAAACTAAGGGTAATGCTGCTCAACACCAGAAGTCTAAATCTCAAGATGCAGGCACTTGATGCACTCCTCAGCATGGAGAACATCGACGTCTGTGCAGTAACTGAAACCTGGTTCAAGGCTCCTGAGAGCACCCCAGTGCTACCAGGCTATACCTCGTATCATGCTTTTTGGCCCCAAAAGCATATATATACATATATGACATCCTTACCTCCTTTATGCTTATGATACCAAACTTTACCTAACAAAGCTTGTGTTCCTTCAGAATAACCACTCTATAATGTACTGTTATGTTCCTTCTGCATAACTTCTCTGTTATGTAATTCACGTTACTTCCCAGCTCATTTACTTCACATTAATCCTCATTGATTGTATTGTTTTGAATGCTTTTGAATTTTGAGCTTAAATGTTTTTATCTACTACTCTTGTATAAATATTTAGCAATCTTGTGTATGTACCTAATTTTGTCTGTGCTGGAGCTTTTCTCCCCAGGACTTTTTATCTACTATTTTGTATAAGTATTTAGCAATCTTGTGTATGTACCTAATTTTGTCTGTGCTGGAGCTTTTCTCCCCAGGACTCCATTGAAAACGGGTTATTTTTGGCCCAATGGACTATCCTGGTAAACCAACTGCAAATAAATAAATAAAATAATTAAAAACCCGGGCCGAACCACAAAGGTAGGGGGAGTGTCCATTTTCATCATGGACACCCACACCTCCAGGTTAGTAGCAACACATGAAGCATCAGAGACCATACAGGTGCAGCTAACCATAGGTAAAACTGCTATACAACTGGTAGCATGTTACAGACCACCCTCCCAATCTCAAGAACCCCACTCAGCCTTCCTGAAGACATTGGAGGATATGAATGTATCACAAAATACCATCATACTAGGAGACTTCAACTACCCAAACATAGATTGAGTACATTATTCTAGCCCTAGTACCCTAGCCCAAAGGTTCCTGGAATTCATAAATTCAAATGCACTGGAACAACTAGTCACCTCTCCCACTAGGGGAGATAATATACTAGACCTGATCATCACAAACATGGGGACAAAATGCTCCACACAGGAAGTATACCCCTCACTAGTGAGATCTGACCACAAACTAATCACCCTGGATATACATATCCCACCTCCACCCCAGCACAAAAGACCACAGTGAAAAACTTCTCAAAAGCAGACTTCACTCTTCTTAAGACTAAGATGGTATCCTTTAAGCCCACTGTGCCAGTGGATACCACATCCCACAATGCCAAATCCTTCACAAATGCTTTCTATGGACATCTCCAAGAATGCATGGATCATGCAATCCCAAACAAATCCAAGTCCCTCTCCACCAAAGGTAAGCATCCTGTCTGGTGGACCTCAGCCTTAAACAAATTGTATAACAAAAGAAGGAAGCTACTGCACATCAGAGCAAAATCCCATGAAGGGAAGACATCTCTGATCAACATTAGCAGAAAACTACATTCTCTCATAAAAACATCCAAGGCCAACTTTGAGAGAAAAATCGCTAAGGACACTACAGATAACCACAAAGCTTTCTTCAGCTATGTTAGAAACCTGGGTGGAAGCCCTCAGATATGCTCAGAGTTGGTTCACAACAACAAAAAATACACTGAACCCACAGATATTGCCAACATTCTGGCTGACAGGTTCAGTGCAAATTTCTCCCCTCCTTCACCCCCAAAAGAAGAAATACTTATCCCAGCTGAATGTAATCTCCCTGTCATCTCAGATGTCCAAGTGAGAACCGCCCTAAACAAAGCAAAAAACACAGCATCAATGGGACTTGACGGTATCCTGGGTTGCGTGTTACGTGAACTCCAAGAGGAGCTAAACCCACACATAAAAATGCTATTTAACCTTAGCCTTACTTCGGGATATGTACCTGAACACTGGCGTACAGCAACAGTGGTCCCACTCCACAAGGGGGGGGTGCCTCTACAGACCCTGGAAACTACTGCCCATAGGCTTAACCAGCCTGGTCTGCAAAGCTATGGAAAGAATCATTATGGAACTCATAAACAGAGACATAGGGGACCTACAGACACTTGACCCCACCCAGTTCGGCTTTGTAAAGGGCAGATCCTGCCTTTTAAACCTGGTTGACTTTTTCAAAACAGTCACTAGAGCCATTGATGAGGGCCAAGCAGTCCATACAGCATACCTGTACTTGGCTAAGGCCTTCGACACAATACCCCACTCAGGCATCATAGATAAGCTCAACAGCTTAAAAGTAAACTCTTATGTCACTAGATGGGTTGCAAACTGGCTAAAGGACAGAACCCATAAAGTTAAAATTGCTGGAGTAATGTCAGACTTAAAGCCAGTCACAAGTGGTGTTCCACAGGGATCTGTCCTGGGACCCCTCTTGTTCGGCATTTATTTCTCAGATGTTAAAGCAAACATGGGAGGGCTATGGCTGACAAAGTTCGCAGATGACTGCAAACTAGGCGCCATAGTCGATACAGCAGCAGACACACACATCCTACAAAAAGGCCTCACAGAAACGGACAACTGGTGCCGGAGTCACGGCCTTAAACTAAATGCCAAAAAATGTATAGTCATCCCCTTTGGGAAAAACAAAGTACCCACAAATTATCACATAGACAGCAACTCACTGAGTACGGAAAAAGTAATCAGAGACCTAGGGACCCAAGTCGACAGCGACCTCTCATTTGACACCCACATTGCCAAAGTGGTTAGAAAAACATTCTACCTTGCACACCTCTTCATGAAGGGATTCACATCCAGATCCAAGGATGTCATTGTACCCCTATATTCCTCCCTCATCAGACCCATGATTGAGTACAATGCCCCATTTGGTATGTACCTCACCCGGCATTTGCAACAGCTGGAGAGACCACAAAAGTACCTCACCAAGAGGATCAAGGGTCTCCAACATATGTCTTATTCTGCCAGACTGAAGAAACTTCAGCTATATTCAGTAGCATACCGCCTGCTCAGAGATGATCTCTGCCTGACGTACAAGGCCATGTCCAATCAGGATCTGATGGACATGCTCCACCTCAAAAAATCCAAATTCATCAGGACCACAAGAGCTAAAGACTTAAACCTCAGCACAAGTATGAATAGGACATGCTGGAGGGATAGATTCATAACCCAGAGGCTTCCCATGCTTTGGAACAAGATCCCAGTTCGTATTAGGCAGAGCCCCTCACTGACTCTCTTCAAGAGAAATCTTGATGAGTGGATGGGAGATCGTAAGTTTACCCCAGGGGGTCACATCTGTGTCACTGCTAGACAGGGGCACAGTAAACTAATTCTATTATATAATGGGACCTTCATTGTGTCACTACTAGACAGAGGCACAGTATTCTAAATTTATTCTGTACATTTTTTTGTACCATTTCATGGGGTGGCAAAAGCCACATCACTATGGCTAGGCTTTCAAATACACCAGGACAGATAGCCTAGTACTATACTATGAAACTATGAAACTATTGCTGCACCCATCTCCCATGCATCCAACATAATATTAAACATGTCGATATGACCCCTGTTGCATCCATCTCTCATAATTCCAACATAATATTAAACATGTCGATATGACCCCTGCTGCACCCATCTCCTATGCATCAGACAAAATATTAAAAATGTCGATACGACCCCTGCTGCCCCATCTCCCATGCATCCAACATAATATTAAACATATCGATACGACCCCTGCTGCACCCATCTGACATGCATGCAACATAATATTAAACATGTCGATATGACCCCTGTTGCACCCATCTCGCATGCATCCAACAGAATATTAAACATGTCGATATGACCACTGCTACACCCATCTCTCATGCCTCCAACAGAATATTAAACATGTCGATACGACCACTGCTGCACCCATCTCCCATGAATCCAACATAATATTAAACATGTCAATACGACCACTGCTGCACCCATCTCCCATGAATCCAACATAATATTAAGCAGGTCACTAGGACCCCTGCTGCACTCATCCTTCATGCATCCACCATAATATTAAATAAGTTGATATGATCCCTGCTACACACATCTAACATACATCCACCATAATATTAATCATGTCGATAAGTCCCCTGCTGCACCCATATCCCATGCATCCAACATAATATTTAACATGTGGATATGACCCCTGCATCTCACATGCATCCCACATAATATTAAACATGTGGATATGACCCCTGCTGCACCAATCTCCCATGCATCCAAAATAATATTAAACATGTCGATATGACCCCTGTTGCACCCAGCTCGGATGCATCCGACAGAATATTAAACATGTCGATACGACCTCTGCTACACCCATATGGCATGCATCCAGCAGAATACTAAACATGTCGATAGACACCTGCTGCACCCTTCTCCCCTACATCCAACATAATATTAAACATGTCGATATGACCCCTGATGCACCAATCTCCCATGCATCCAACATAATATTAAACATGTCGATACGACCCCTGCTGCACCCATCTCCCATACAACCAACATTATACTAAACATGTCGATATGACCCATACTGCACCCATTTCCCATGTATCCAACATAATATTAAACATATCAATATGACCCCTGCTGCAACTGTCTACAATGCATCGAACATAATATTAAACATGTCGATACGACCCCTGCTGCACCCATCTCCTCTACATCCAACATAATATTAAACATGTCAATATGACCCCTGAAGCTCCAATCTCCCATACAACCAACATAATATTAAACATGTCGATACGACCCATGCTGCACTCATCTCCCATGCATCCAACATAATATTAAACATGTCGATATGACCCCTGCTGCACCCATCTCCCATACATCCAACATAATATTAAACATGTTGATACAACCCCTGCTGCGCCCATCTCCCATGCATCCAACATAATGTTAAACAAGTCGCTACGACCCCTGCTGCACCCATCTCCCATGTATCCAACATAAGAATAAACATGTCGATACGACCCCTGCTGCATCCATCTCTCATGCATCCAACATAATATTAAACATGTCAATAGGAACCCTGCTGCACCCATATCCCATGCATCCAACATAATATTAAACATGTCAATACGACCCATGCAGCACCCATCTCCAATGCATCAAACATAATATTATACATGTTGCTACGACCCCTGCTGCACCCATCCTTCATGCATCCAGCATAATATTAAACAAGTCGATACGACCCCTGCTGCTCCCATCTACCATGCATCCAACATAATATTAAACATGTCAATAAGACCCCTGCTGCACCCATCTCCCATGCATCCAACATAATATTAAACATGTGAATACGACCCCTGCTGCCCCCATCACCCATGCATCCAATATAATAGTAAACATGTCAATATGACCCGTGTTGCACCCATCTCTCATGCATCCAACATATTAAACATGTCAATAGGACCCCTGCTGCATCAATCTCCCATGCATCCAACATAATATTAAACATGTTGATACGACCCCTGCTGCACCCATCTCCCATGCATCCAACATAATATTAAACATGTCGATATGACTCCTGCTGCATCCATCCTTCATGCATCCAACATAATATTAAACAAGTCGATACAATTCCTGCTTAACCCATCTACCATGCATCCAACATAATATTATAAGCGCTTCTAAACAATTGAGTGCTATTTAGATAATTTGAATTACACTGAAAATAACCTGTCTTTTCAGTGTAATTCAAATTATCTAAATACACTTTATCAATTAAGTAATTTTTCTATGTTACATTTTTAAAATATACATACACACATATATACATTGCTAATGTTAATGAAATCAATTTTGTTATATAGGTATTCACAAAATATATTGTTTTTCTTATATTCAATGGAATTTGAAACGTTATTCATTTTATTCCAGCACATCCAAAAAATATAATTTTTTGACAGTTTGTATTCATTTAGATGAATTTGTATGAATGTTATTTATTGGTTGTATATATTCAACATATTAGAGTGGTTAGTATTTACTGACAGACACGAGTTATACAACACAGACGATCGTTTTCCATTCATAATTTTGAATGGTTAAGGTTTCCTATGAAGCTATACAGCGCTTTGTTCACCTAGCGCATTTTATTTCCTGTTATGGGGGTTTCTTTCAGGACTGATCATCTAGTGTTATACACCAAATATACACAAAACATAATTTTGAGTAGTTATTATTTTAGTTTACCACTAGAATGATTAGGGTTATTTTTTAGTTATTATCTATTAATATCAGAATAGTCTTTCATCACGAAAGGAGAGGCTTTTGTTAAATAAATATCTAGCGCTCAATTGTTTAGAAGCGCTTACTTTATACAAAGTTCCGAAAGTCTATTATTATGCAAGTGAATTCAGGCAGAATGTTTTAAATGGTAGAAATTGTGTATAAGTAAACATTTTTACATATAATATTTTTATATATTCACCTTTTTAAAGTGAAAGGATTGGTGTTTAAAAAGTGTGAACACAGACTACATTAGTGAATATAAGTAAACGCATATATATTTTTCAATTCATTATGAACAAAACTGTTGATAGTATTATGTTCATATTCACACAAAGAGAGACAACATTTATTGTGAAAAGTTCATTGATTTAGAGTTACAATCATATTATGAAAATGTTATTTAATTAATGAATTGCATTACATCATTTCCTGTCATGTTTTTTAAAAAACGGGAACATGGGAGAGTTCCCGTTTTTCTGAAGAAGTTCACGTTTTAAATAAAGGTGAAAGAAAGCGCTAATTTGTATTCAGCTTCCTATCGTTCATAACAGTCACTGGCCTTTGTTTTTTTTGTTTGTTTGTCATTTTATAATATTAAACGTGTCGATACGACCCCTGCTGCACCCATCTCCAATGTATCGAACATAATATTAAACATGTCGATACGACCCCTGCTGCACCCATCACCCATGAGTCCATATAATAGTAAACATGTTGATACGACCCCTGTTGCACCCATCTCTCATGCGTCCAACATAATATTAAACATCTCAAAAGGACCTTGTTGCACCCATCTCCCATGATTCCAACATAATATTAAACATGTCGATACGACTCCTGCTGCACCCATCGCCCATGCATCCAACATAATATTAAGCAGGTCACTAGGAACCCTGCTGCACTCATTCGTCATGCATCCACCATAATATTAAATAAGTTGATATGATCCCTGCTACACCCATCTAACATACATCCACCATAATATTAATCATGTCGATAAGTCCCCTGCTGCACCCATATCCCATGCATCCAACATAAATTCATAGATTCATAGATTCATAGATTCATACACCTGCTGCACCCATCTCTCATGCATCCCACATAATATTAAACATGTCGATATGACCCCTGCTGCACCCAGCTCGGATACATCCAACAGAATATTAAACATGTCGATACGACCTTGACACCTGCTGCACCCTTCTCACATGCTTCCAACAGAATATTAAACATGTCGATACAACCCCTGCTACATCCATCTCACATGCATCCAACAGAATATTAAACATGTCGATAGACCCCTGTTGCACCCATCTCTCATGCATCCAACATAATATTAAACATGTCGATATGACCCCTGTTTCACCCATCTCTCATAATTCCAACATAATATTAAACATGTCGATACGAACCCTGCTGCACACATCTCCTATGCATCAGACATAATATTAAACATGTCAATACGACCACTGCTGCACCCATCTCCCATACAACCAACATAATATTAAACATGTCGATACGGTCCCTGCTGCACCCATCTCCCATGCATCCAACATAATATTAAACTTGTCGAAAAGACGCCTGCTGCACCCATCTGCCATGCATCCAACATAATATTAAGCATGTCGATACAACCCCTGCTGCACCCATCTCCCAGGCATCCAACATATTATTAAACATGTTGATACGACCCATATTGCAAGAGACTCCCATGCATCCAACATAATATTAAACATGTTGATACGACCCAAGCTGCACCCTTCTCCCATGCATCCAACATAATATTAAACATGTCGATATGACTCCTGCTGCATCCATCCTTCATGCATCCAACATAATATTAAACAAGTCGATACGATCCCTGCTTCACCCATCTACCATGCATCCAACATAATATTAAAAATGTCGATACGACCCCTGCTGCACCCATTTCCCATGCATTCAACATAATATTAAATATGTCGATACGACCCCTGCTGCACCCAACTCTCATGCATATAACTAATATTAAACGTGTCTATACGACCCCTGCTGCATCCATCTCCAATGCATCGAACATATTATTAAACATGTCGATATGACCCCTGCTGCACCCATCTCCACTGCATCGAACATATTATTAAACATGTCGATACGACCTCTGTTGCACCCATCTCGCATGCGTCTAACATAATATTAAACATCTCGATGACCCTGCTGCACCCATCTCCCATGCATCCAACATAATATTAAACATGTCGATATGACCCTGCTGCACCCATCTCCCATGCATCCAACATAATATTAAACATGTCGATATGACCCTGCTGCACCCATCTCCATGCATCCAACATAATATAAAACATGTTGATACGACCCCTGCTGCACCCATCTTCCATGCATCCAACATATTAAACATGCTGATATGACCCCTACTGCACACATCTCCATGCATCTAATATAATATTAAACTTGACAATATGACCACTACTGCACCCATCTCACATTCATCCAACATAATATTAAACATGTCGATATGACCACTGCTGCACCAATCTCCCATGCATCTAACATAATATTAAACATGTCGATATGACCCTGCTGCACCCATCTCCATGCATCCAACATAATATTAAACATGTCGATATGACCCCTGCTGCACCCATCTCCCATGCATCCAACATAATATTAAACATGTCGATATGACCCTGCTGCACCCATCTCCCATGCATCCAACATAATATTAAACATGTCGATATGACCCTGCTGCACCCATCTCCCATGCATCCAACATAATATTAAACATGTCGATATGACCCTGCTGCACCCATCTCCCATGCATCCAACATAATATTAAACATGTCGATACGACCCTGCTGCACCCATCTCCATGCATCCAACATAATATTAAACATGTCGATACGACCCTGCTGCACCCATCTCCCATGCATCCAACATAATATTAAACATGTCGATATGACCCTGCTGCACCCATCTCCCATGCATCCAACATAATATTAAACATGTTGATATGACCCTGCTGCACCCATCTCCATGCATCCAACATAATATTAAACATGTCGATACGACTCCTGCTGCACCCATCTCCCATGCATCCAACATAATATTAAGCATGTCGATACAACCCGTGCTGCACCCATCTCCCAGGCATCCAACATAATATTAAACATGTCGATATGACCCTGCTGCACCCATCTCCCATGCATCCAACATAATATTAAACATGTCGATATGACCTGCTGCACCATCTCTCATGCATCCAACATAATATTAAACATGTCGATATGACCCTGCTGCACCCATCTCCCATGCATCCAACATAATATTAAACATGTCGATATGACCCTGCTGCACTCATCTGCCATGCATCCAACATAATATTAAAAATGTCGATATAACCCCTGCTGCACCCATCTCACATGCATCCAACATAATATTAAACATGTCGATACGACCATTGCTGCACCCATCTCCCATGCATCCAACATAATATTAAACATGTCGATATGAGCCCTGCTGCACCCATCTCCCATGCATCCAACATAATATTAAACATGTCGATATGAGCCCTGCTGCACCCATCTCCCATGCATCCAACATAATATTAAACATATCGATACGACCCATGCTACACTCTTCTCCCATGCATCCAACATAGTATTAAACATGTCGATATGACCCTGCTGCACCCATCTCCCATGCATCCAACATAATATTAAACATGTCGATATGACCCTGCTGCACCCATCTCCATGCATCCAACATAATATTAAACATGTCGATATGACCCTGCTGCACCCATCTCCCATGCATCCAACATAATATTAAACATGTCGATATGACCCTGCTGCACCCATCTCCCATGCATCCAACATAATATTAAACATGTCGATATGACCCTGCTGCACCCATCTCCCATGCATCCAACATAATATTAAACATGTCGATATGACCCTGCTGCACCCATCTCATGCATCCAACATAATATTAAACATGTTGATATGACCCTGCTGCACCCATCTAACATGCATCCAACATAATATTAAACATGTCGATATGACCCTGCTGCACCCATCTCCCATGCATCCAACATAATATTAAACATGTCGATATGACCCTGCTGCACCCATCTCCATGCATCCAACATAATATTAAACATGTCGATATGACCCTGCTGCACCCATCTCCCATGCATCCAACATAATATTAAACATGTCGATACGACCCTGCTGCACCCATCTCCCATGCATCCAACATAATATTAAACATGTCGATATGACCCTGCTGCACCCATCTCTCATGCATCCAACATAATATTAAACATGTCGATATGACCCTGCTGCACCCATCTCCCATGCATCCAACATAATATTAAACATGTCGATAGACCCTGCTGCACCCATCTCCCATGCATCCAACATAATATTAAACATGTCGATATGACCCTGCTGCACCCATCTCCCATGCATCCAACATAATATTAAACATGTCGATATGACCCTGCTGCACCCATCTCCCATGCATCCAACATAATATTAAACATGTCGATACGACCCTGCACCATCTCCATGCATCCAACATAATATTAAACATGTCGATATGACCCTGCTGCACCCATCTCCCATGCATCCAACATAATATTAAACATGTCGATATGACCCTGCTGCACCCATCTCCCATGCATCCAACATAATATTAAACATGTTGATATGACCCTGCTGCACCCATCTCCCATGCATCCAACATAATATTAAACATGTTGATGACCCCTGCTTCACCCATCTCCCAGGCATCCAACATAATATTAAACATGTCGATACAATCCCTGCTGCACCCATCTCCCATGCATCCAACATAATATTAAACATGTCGATATGACCCTGCTGCCCCATCTCCCATACAACCAACATAATATTAAACATGTCGATACGGTCCCTGCTGCACCCATCTCCTATGCATCCAACATAATATTAAACATGTCGATATAACACCTGCTGCACCCATCTCACATGCATCCAACATAATATTAAACATGTCGATACGACCATTGCTGCACCCATCTCCCATGCATCCAACATAATATTAAACATGTCGATACGACCCCTGCTGCACCCATCTCCCATGCATCCAACATAATATTAAACATGTCGATATGACCCCTGCTGCACCCATCTCCCATGCATCCAACATAATATTAAACATGTCGATATGACCCCTGCTGCACCCATCTCCCATGCATCCAACATAATATTAAACATGTCGATATGACCCCTGCTGCACCCATCTCCCATGCATCCAACATAATATTAAACATGTCGATACAACCCCTGCTGCACCCATCTCCCATGCATCCAACATAATATTAAACATGTCGATATGACCCCTGCTGCACCCATCTCCCATACAACCAACATAATATTAAACATGTCGATATGACCCATGCTGCACTCATCTCCCATGCATCCAACATAATATTAAACATGTCGATACGACCCCTGCTGCACCCATCTCCCATGCATCCAACATAATATTAAACATGACGATACAACCCCTGCTGCACCCATCTCCCATGCATCCCACATAATATTAAACATGTTGATACGACCCCTGCTGCACCCATCTCCCATACATCCAACATATTATTAAACATGTTATGACCCTGCTGCACCCATCTCCCATGCATCCAACATAATATTAAATAAGTCAATATGACCCTGCTGCACCCATCTCCCATGCATCCAACATAATATTAAACATGTCGATACGACCCCTGCTGCACCCATCTCCCATGCATCCAACATAATATTAAACATGTCAATATGACCCCTACTGCACCCATCTCCCATGCATCCATCATAATATTAAACATGTCAATGTGACCACTGCTGCACCCATCCTTCATGCATCCTGCATAATATTAAACAAGTCGATACGAGCCCTGCTGCTCCCATCTACCATGCATCCAACATAATATTAAACATGTCAATAATACCCCTGCTGCACCCATCTCCCATGCATCCAACATAATATTAAACATGTGGATATGACCCCTGCTGCCCCCATCACCCATGCATCCAATATAATAGTAAACATGTCAATACGACCCGTGTTGCACCCATCTCTCATTCATCCAACATGATATTAAACATGTCAATAGGACCCCTGCTGCATCAATCTCCCATGCATCCAACATAATATTAAACATGTTGATACGACCCCTGCTGCACCCATCTCCCATGCATCCAACATAATATTAAACATGTCGATATGACTCCTGCTGCATCCATCCTTTATGCATCCAACATAATATTAAACAAGTCGATACGATCCCTGCTTCACCCATCTACCATGCATCCAACATAATATTAAAAATGTCGATACGACCCCTGCTGCACCCATTTCCCATGCATTCAACATAATATTAAACATGTCGATACGACCCCTGCTGCACCCATCTCCCATGCATATAACTAATATTAAACGTGTCGATACGACCCCTGCTGCACCCATCTCCAATGCATCGAACATATTATTAAACATGTCGATACGACCCCTGCTGCACCCATCACCCATGCATCCATATAATAGTAAACATGTCGATACGACCCCTGTTGCACCCATCTCTCATGCGTCCAACATAATATTAAACATCTCAAAAGGACCTTGTTGCACCCATCTCCCATGATTCCAACATAATATTAAACATGTCGATACGACTCCTGCTGCACCCATCTCCCATGCATCCAACATAATATTAAGCAGGTCACTAGGACCCCTGCTGCACTCATCCTTCATGCATCCACCATAATATTAAATAAGTTGATATGATCCCTGCTACACCCATCTAACATACATCCACCATAATATTAATCATGTCGATAAGTCCCCTGCTGCACCCATATCCCATGCATCCAACATAATATTTAACATGTGGATATGACCCCTGCTGCACCCATCTCCCATGCATCCCACATAATATTAAACATGTCGATATGACCCCTGCTGCACCCAGCTCGGATGCATCCAACAGAATATTAAACATGTCGATACGACCTTGGCTACACCCATCTCGCATGCATCCAACAGAATATTAAACATGTCGATAGACACCTGCTGCACCCTTCTCGCATGCTTCCAACAGAATATTAAACATGTCAATACAACCCCTGCTACACCCATCTCACATGCATCCAACAGAATATTAAACATGTCGATAGACCCCTGCTGCAACCATCTCCCATACATCCAACATAATATTAAACATGTCGATACGACCCCTGATACACCAATCTCCCATGCATCCAACATAATATTAAACATGTTGATACGTCCCCTGCTGCACCCATCTCCCCTACATCCAACATAATATTAAACATGTCAATATGACCCCTGAGGCACCAATCTCCCATGCATCCAACATAATATTAAACATGTCGATATGACCCCTGCTGCACCCATCTCCCATACAACCAACATAATATTAAACATGTCGATATGACCCATGCTGCACTCATCTCCCATGCATCCAACATAATATTAAACATGTTGATACGACCCCTGCTGCACCCATCTCCCATACATCCAACATAATATTAAACATGTTGATACAACCCCTGCTGCGCCCATCTCCCATGCATCCAACATAATGTTAAACAAGTCGCTATGACCCCTGCTGCACCCATCTCCCATGTATCCAACATAATATTAAACATGTCGATATGACCCCTGCTGCACCAATCTCCCATGAATCCAACATAATATTAAACATGTCAATAGGAACCCTGCTGCACCCATCTCCCATGCATCCAACATAATATTAAACATGTCAGTAAGACCCATGCAGCACCCATTTCCAATGCATCAACCATAATATTATACATGTTGCTATGACCCCTGCTGCACCCATCTCCCATACATCCAACATATTATTAAACATGTCAATAACCCTGCTGCTCCCATCTACCATGCATCCAACATAATATTAAACATGTCAATAATACCCCTACTGCACCCATATCCCATGCATCCAACATAATATTAAACATGCGGATATGATCCCTGCTACCCCCATCACCCATGCATCCAATATAATAATAAACATGTCAATATGACCCATTTTGCACCCATCTCTCATGCATCCAACATGATATTAAACATGTCAATAGGAACCCTGCTGCATCCATCTCCCATGCATCCAACATAATATTAAACATGTTGATACAACCCCTATTGCACCAATCTCCCATGCATCCAACATAATATTAAAAATGTTGATACGACCCATGCTGCACCCATCTCCCATGCATTCAACATAATATTAAACATGTCGATATGACTCCTGCTGCATCCATCCTTCATGCATCCAACATAATATTAAACAGATCAATACAATCCCTGCTTAACCCATCTACCATGCATCCAACATAATATTAAACATGTCGCTATGACCCCTGTTTCACCCATCTCCCATGCATCCAACATAATATTAAACATGTCAATACGACCCTGCTGCACCCATCTCCCATGCATCCAACATAATATTATAATATTAAACATGTCGATATGACCCTGCTGCACCCATCTCCCATGCATCCAACATAATATTAAACATGTCGATATGACCCTGCTGCACCCATCTCCCATGCATCCAACATAATATTAAACATGTCGATATGACCCTGCTGCACCCATCTCCATGCATCCAACATAATATTAAACATGTCGATATGACCCTGCTGCACCCATCTCCCATGCATCCAACATAATATTAAACATGTCGACCCTGCTGCACCCATCTCCCATGCATCCAACATAATATTAAACATGTCGATATGACCCTGCTGCACCCATCTCCCATGCATCCAACATAATATTAAACATGTCAATAGACCCTGCTGCACCCATCTCCTATGCATCAGACATAATATTAAACTTGTCGATAAGACCCCTGCTGCACCCATCTGCCATGAATCCAACATAATATTAAACATGTCGATATGACCCCTGCTGCCCCAATCTCCCATGCATCCAACATAATATTAAACATGTCGATATGAACCCTGCTGCCCCAATCTCCCATGCATCCAACATAAAATTACACATGTCGATACGAACCCTGCTGCACCCATCTCCTATGAATCCAACATAATATTACACATGTCGATATGACCCCTGCTGCACCCATCTGCCATGCATCCAATATAATATTAAACATGTGGATATGACCACTGCTGCACCCATCTCACATGCATCCCACATAATATTAAACATGTCGATATGACCCCTGCTGCACCCATCATCCATGCATCCCACATAATATTAAACATGTCAATATGACCCCTGCTGCAACCAGCTCGGATGCTTCAAACAGAATATTAAACATGTTGATACGACCCCTGCTGCACCCATCTCCCATGCATCCAACATAATATTAAACATGCTGATATGACCCCTGCTGCACCCATCTCCCATGCATCCAACATAATATTAAACATGTCGATATGACCCATGCTGCACTCATCTCCCATGCATCCAACATATTACACATGTCGATACGCACCCTGCTGCACCCATCTCCATGCATATAAAATAATATTAAACTTGACAATATGACCCCTACTGCACCCATCTCACATGCATCCAACATAATATTAAACATGTCGATATGACCCCTGTTGCATCCATCCTCCATGCATCCAACATAATATTAAACATGTTGATATGACCCTGCTGCACCCATCTCCATGCATCCAACATAATATTAAACATGTCGATATGACCCTGCTGCACCCATCTCCATGCATCCAACATAATATTAAACATGTCGATATGACCCCTGCTGCACCCATCTCCCATACATCCAACATAATATTAAACATGTCGATACGATCCCTGCTGCACCCATCTGCCATGCATCCAACATAATATTAAACTTGTCGATAAGACCCCTGTTGCACCCATCTGCCATGCATCCAACATAATACAAAACAGGTCGATACGAGCCCTGCTGCACCCATCTCCTATGCATCAGACATAATATTAAACTTGTCGATAAGACCCCTGCTGCACCCATCTGCCATGAATCCAACATAATATTAAACATGTCGATATGACCCCTGCTGCACCAATCTCCCATGCATCCAACATAATATTACACATGTCGATACGAACCCTGCTGCACCCATCTCCTATGAATCCAACATAATATTAAACATGTCGATATGACCCCTGCTGCACCAATCTCCCATGCATCCAACATAATATTAAACATGTCGATATGACCCCTGCTGCACCCATCTCCCATGCATCCAACATAATATTAAACATGTCTATATGACCCCTGCTGCACCCATCTCCCATACATCCAACATAGTATTAAACATGTCGATACGACCACTGCTGCACCCATCTCCCATACATCCAACATAATATTAAACATGTCATTATGGCCCCTGCTGCACCCATCTCCCATGCATCCAACATAATATTAAACATGTCGATACGACCCCTGCTGCACCCATCTCCCATGCATCCAACATAATATTAAACATGTCGATATGACCCCTGCTGCACCCATCTCCCATGCATCCAACATAATATTAAACATGTCGATATGACCCCTGCTGCACCCATCTCCCATGCATCCAACATAATATTAAACATGTTGATACGACCCCTGCTGCACCCATCTCCCATGCATCCAACATAATATTAAACATGTTGATATGACCCCTGCTGCACCCATCTCCCATGCATCCAACATAATATTAAAAATGTTGATATAACCCCTGCTGCACCCATCTCCCATGCATCCAACATAATATTAAACATGTCGATACGACCCCTGCTGCACCCATCTCCCATGCATCCAACATAATATTTAACATGTCGATATGACCCCTGTTGCACCCATCTCCCATGCATCCAACATAATATTAAACATGTTGATACGACCCCTGCTGCACCCATCTCCCCTACATCCAACATATTATTAAACATGTCAATATGATCCCTGAGGCACCAATCTCCCATGCATCCAACATAATATTATACTTGTTGCTACGACCCCTGCTGCACCCATCTCCCATGTATCCAACATAATATTAAAAATGTCAATACGACCCCTGCTGCATCCATACCCCATGCATCCAACATAATATTAAACATGTTAATAAGACTCCTGCTGCACCCATCTCCCATGCATCCAACATAATATTAAACATGTGGATATGACCCCTGCTGCCCCCATCACCCATGCATCCAATATAATAATAAACATGTCAATACGACCCGTGTTGCACCCATCTCTCATGCATCCAACATAATATTAAACATGTCAATAGGACCCCTGCTGCATCCATCTCCCATGCATCCAACATAATTTTAAACATGTTGATACAACCCCTATTGCACCAATCTCCCATGCATCCAACATAATATTAAAAATGTTGATACGACCCCTGCTGCACCCATCTCCCATGTATCCAACATAATATTAAACATGTCGATATGACTCCTGCTACATCCATCCTTTATGCATCCAACATAATATTAAACAAGTCAATATGATCCCTGCTTCACCCATCTACCATGCATCCAACATAATATTAAACATGTCGATATGACTCCTGCTACACCCATCTCCCATACTTTCAACATTATATTAAACATGTCGATAATGACCCCTGCTGCACCCATCTCCCATGCATCCAACATAATATTAAACATGTTGATATGACCCCTGCTGCACCCATCTCCCATGCATCCAACATAATATTAAACATGTCGATACGACCACTGCTGCACCCATCTCCCATATAACCAACATAATATTAAACATGTCGATATGATCCCTGCTGCACCCATCTGCCATGCATCCAACATAATATTAAACAAGTCAATACAACCCGTGCTGTACCCATCTCCCATGCATCCAACATAATATTAAACAAGTCGATACAACCCCTGCTGCACCCATCTCCCATGCATCCAACATAATATTAAACATGTCGATATGACCCCTGCTGCACCCATCTCCCATGCATCCAACATAATATTAAACATGTCAAAATGACCCTGCTGCACCCATCTCCATGCATCCAACATAATATTAAACATGTTGATATGACCCTGCTGCACCCATCTCCCATGCATCCAACATAATATTAAACATGTCAATGACCCTGCTGCACCCATCTCCCATGCATTCAACATAATATTAAACATGTCGATATGAGCCCTGCTGCACCATCTCCCATGAATCAGACATAATATTAAACATGTTGATACGACCCCTGCTGCACCCATCTCCCATGCATCCAACATAATATTAAACATGTTGATATGAACCCTGCTGCATCCATCTCCCATGCATCCAACATAATATTAAACATGTCGATATGACCCCTGCTGCACCAATCTCCCATGCATCTAACATAATATTAAACATGTCAATATGACCCCTGCTGCACCCATCTCCCATGCATCCAACATAATATTAAACATGTTGATATGACTCCTGCTGCACCCATCCATGCATCCATCATAATATTAAAAATGTCTATATGACCCTGCTGCACCCATCTCTCATGCATCCAACATAATATTAAACATGTCGATATGACCCTGCTGCACCCATCCCATGCAATCAACATAATATTAAAAATGTCGATATGACCACTGCTGCACCAATCTCCCATGCATCTAACATAATATTAAACATGTCGATATAACCCCTGCTGCACCCATCACCCATGCATCCATATAATATTAAACATGTCGATATGACCCCTGCTGCACCCATCACCCATGCATCCATATAATAGTAAACATGTCGATACGACCCCTGTTGCACCCATCTCTCATGCATCCAACATAATATTAAACATCTCAAAAGGACCATGTTGCACCCAGCTCGGATGCATCCAACAGAATATTAAACATGTCGATACGACTCCTGCTGCACCCATCTCCCATGCATCCAACATAATATTAAACAGGTCACTAGGACCCCTGCTGCACTCATCCTTCATGCATCCACCATAATATTAAACAAGTTTATATGATCCCTGCTACACCCATCTAACATACATCCACCATAATATTAATCATGTCGATAAGTCCCCTGCTGCACCCATATCCCATGCATCCAACATAATATTAAACATGTCGATATGACCTGCTGCACCCATCTCCCATGCATTCAACATAATATTAAACATGTCGATATGAGCCCTGCTGCACCCATCTCATGCATCCAACATAATATTAAACATGTCGATATGAGCCCTGCTGCACCCATCTCCCATGCATCCAACATAATATTAAACAAGTCGATACAACCCCTGCTGCACCCATCTCCCATGCATCCAACATAATATTAAACAAGTCGATACAACCCCTGCTGCACCCATCTCACATGCATCCAACATAATATTAAACATGTCGATACGACCCCTGCTGCACCCATCTCTCATGCATCCAACATAATATTAAACATGTCGATACGACCCCTGCTGCACCCATCTCCCATGCATCCAACATAATATTAAACATGTCAATGACCACTGCTGCACCCATCTCCCATACAACCAACATAATACTAAACATGTCGATACGAACCCTGTTGCACCCATCTACTATGCATCAGACATAATATTAAACTTGTCGATAAGACCCCTGCTGCACCCATCTGCCATGCATCCAACATAATATTAAGCATGCCGATACAACCCCTGCTGCACCCATCTCCCATGCATCCAACATAATATTAAACATGTTGATATGACCCCTATTGCACCAGTCTCCCATGCATCCAACATAATATTAAACATGTTGATACGACCCCTGCTGCACCCATCTCCCATGCATCCAACATAATATTAAACATGTCGATATGACTCCTGCTGCATCCATTCTTTATGCATCCAACATAATATTAAAAATGTCGATACGACCCCTCCTGCATCCATTTCCCATGCATTCAACATAATATTAAACATGTCGATACGACCCCTGCTGCACCCATCTCCCATGCATCCAACATAATATTAAACATGTCGATACGACCCCTGCTGCACCCATCTCCCATGCATATAACTAATATTAAACATGTCGATACGACCTCTGCTGCACCCATCTCCCATGCATCCAACATAATATTAAACATGTCGATACGACCCCTGTTGCACCCATCTCCCATGCATCCAACATATTAAACATGTTGATACGACTCCTGCTGCACCCGTCTCCCATGCATTCAACATAATATTAAACATGTCAAGGACCTGCTGCACCCATCTCCCATGCATCCAACATAATATTAAACATGTCGATATGACCCTGCTGCCCCCATCTGCCATGCTCCAACATTATATTAAACATGTCACTAGGACCCTGCTGCACCCATCTTCATGCATCCAACATAACATTAAACATATTGATATGTCCCCTGCTGCACCCATCTCACATGCATGCAACATAATATTAAACATGTCGATATGACCCCTGTTGCACCCATCTCCCACGAATCCAACATAATAATAAAAATGTCGATATGACCCCTGCTTCACCCATCTCCCATGCATCCCACATAATATTAAACATGTCGATATGACCCCTGCTGCACCCATCTCGCATGCATCCAACAGAATATTAAACATGTCGATAGACACCTGCTGCACCATTCTCGCATGCTTCCAACAGAATATTAAACATGTCAATACGACCACTGCTGCACCCATCTCCCATGAATCCAACATAATATTAAACATGTCGATATGACCCCTGATACACCAATCTCCCATGCATCCAACATAATATTAAACATGTCAAAATGACCCCTGCTGCACCATCTCCACATGCATCCAACATAATATTAAACATGTCGATATGACCCTGCTGCACCCATCTCCATGCATCCAACATAATATTAAACATGTCGATATGACCCTGCTGCACCCATCTCCATGCATCCAACATAATATTAAACATGTCGATATGACCCTGCTGCACCCATCTCCCATGCATCCAACATAATATTAAACATGTCGATATGACCCTGCTGCACCCATCTCCCATGCATCCAACATAATATTAAACATGTCGATATGACCCTGCTGCACCCATCTCCCATGCATCCAACATAATATTAAACATGTTGATATGACCCTGCTGCACCCATCTCCCATGCATCCAACATAATATTAAACATGTCGATATGACCCCTGCTGCACCCATCTCCCATGCATCCAACATAATATTAAACATGTCGATATGACCCTGCTGCACCCATCTCCCATGCATCCAACATAATATTAAACATGTTGATGACCCTGCTGCACCCATCTCCCATGCATCCAACATAATATTAAACATGTCGATATGACCCTGCTGCACCCATCTCCATGCATCCAACATAATATTAAACATGTCGATATGACCCTGCTGCACCCATCTCCCATGCATCCAACATAATATTAAACATGTTGATATGACCCTGCTGCACCCATCTCCCATGCATCCAACATAATATTAAACATGTTGATATGACCCTGCACCCATCTCCCATGCATCCAACATAATATTAAACATGTCGATATGACCCTGCTGCACCCATCTCCCATGCATCCAACATAATATTTAACATGTCGATATGACCCTGCTGCACCCATCTCCCATGCATCCAACATAATATTAAACATGTCGATATGACCCCTGCTGCACCCATCTCCCATGCATCCAACATAATATTAAACATGTCGATCGACCCTGCTGCACCCATCTCCCATGCATCCAACATAATATTAAACATGTCGATATGACCCTGCTGCACCCATCTCCCATGCACCCAACATGATTTTAAACATGTCGATACCCTGCTGCACCCATCTCCCATGCATCCAACATAATATTAAACATGTCGATATGACCCTGCTGCACCCATCTCCATGCATCCAACATAATATTAAACATGTCGATATGACCCTGCTGCACCAATCTCCCATGCAACCAACATAATATTACACACGTCGATACGAACCCTGCTGCACCCATCTCCCATGCATCCAACATAATATTAAACATGTCGATATGACCACTGCTGCACCAATCTCCCATTCATCTAACATAATATTAAACATGTTGATATGACCCCTGCTGCACCCATCTCCCATACATCCAACATAATATTAAACATGTCAATAACGACCCCTGCTGCACCCATCTCCCATGCATCCAACATAATATTAAACATGTCGATACGACCCCTGCTGCACCCATCTCCCATGCATCCAACATAATATTAAACATGTCGATATGACCCCTGCTGCACCCATCTCCCATGCATCCCACATAATATTAAACATTTCAATAGACCTGCTGCACCCATCTCCCATGCATCCAACACAATATTAAACACGTCAATACAACCCCTGCTGCATCCATCTCCCATGCATCCAACATAATACTAAACATGTCAATATGACCCCTACTGCACCCATCTCCCATGCATCCATCATAATATTAAACATGTCAATGTGACCACTGCTGCCCCCATCGCCCATGCATCCATCATAATATCATGCATCCAACATAATATTAAACATGTTGATATGACTCCTGCTGCACCCATCCATGCATCCATCATAATATTAAAAATGTCTATATGACCACCTCCTGCACCCGTCTCCCATGCATCTGACATAATATTAAACATGTCGATATGACCCTGCACCCATCTCGCATGCATCCAACAGAATATTAAACATGTCGATATGACCACTGCTACACCCATCTATCATGCCTCCAGCAGAATATTAAACATGTTGACACGACCACTGCTGCACCCATCTCCCATGCATCCAACATAATATTAAACATGTTTATATGACCCCTGCTGCACCAGTCTCCCATGCAATCAACATAATAGTAAACATGTCGATACGAGCCCTGCTGCACCCATCTCCTATGCATCAGACATAATATTAAACTTGTCGATAAGACCCCTGCTGCACCCATCTGCCATGAATCCAACATAATATTAAACATGTCGATATGACCCCTGCTGCACCCATCTCCCATGCATCCAACATAATATTAAACATGTCGATACGAACCCTGCTGCACCCATCTCCATGCATCCAACATAATATTAAACATGTCGAAACGACCCCTGCTGCACCCATCTCCCATGCATCCAACATAATATTAAACATGTCGATATGACCCCTGCTGCACCCATCTCCCATACATCCAACATTATATTAAACATGTCGAAATGACCCCTGCTGCACCCATCTGGCATGCATCCAACATAATATTAAACATGTCGATATGACCCTGCTGCACCCATCTCCCATGCATCCAACATAATATTAAACATGTCGATATGACCCTGCTGCACCCATCTCCCATGCATCCAACATAATATTAAACATGTCGATAAGACCCCTGCTGCACCCATCTGCCATGAATCCAACATAATATTAAACATGTCGATATGACCCCTGCTGCACCCATCTTCCATGCATCCAACATAATATTACACATGTCGATACGAACCCTGCTGCACCCATCTCCCATGCATCCAACATAATATTAAACATGTCGATACGACCCTGCTGCACCCATCCCATGCATCCAACATAATATTAAACATGTCGATATGACCCTGCTGCCCCCATCTCCCATGCATCCAACATAATATTAAACATGTCGATATGACCCCTGCTGCACCCATCTCCCATGCATCCAACATAATATTAAACATGTCGATACAACCCCTGCTGCACCCATCTCCCATGCATCCAACATAATATTAAACATGTTGATATGACCTCTGCTGCACCTATCTCCCATGCATCCAACATGATATTAAACATGTTGATATGACCCCTACTGCACACATCTCCATGCATCCAACATAATATTAAACATGTCTATATGACCCCTGCTGCACCCATCTCCCATACATCCAACATAGTATTAAACATGTCGATATGACCCTGCTGCATGCACCATGCATCCAACATAATATTAAACATGTTGATATGACTCCTGCTGCACCCATCCATGCATCCAACATAATATTAAACATGTCGATATGACCCTGCTGCACCCATCTCCCATGCATCCAACATAATATTAAACATGTTGATGAACCCTGCTGCACCCATCTCCCATGCATCCAACATAATATTAAACATGTCGATATGACCACTGCTGCACCAATCTCCCATGCATCTAACATAATATTAAACATGTCGATATGACCCCTGCTGCACCCATCTGCCATGAATCCAACATAATATTAAACATGTCGATATGACCCCTGCTGCACCAATCTCCCATGCATCCAACATAATATTACACATGTCGATACGACCCCTGCTGCACCCATCTCCCATGCATCCAACATAATATTAAACAAGTCGATAAAAGCCCTGTTGCACCCATCTCCCATGCATCCAACATAATATTAAACAAGTCGATATAACCCCTGCTACACCCATCTCCTATGCATCCAACATAATATTAAACATGTCGATACAACTCCTGCTGCACCCATCTCCAATGCATCGAACATAATATTAAACATGTCGATACGACCCCTGCTGCACGCATATCCCATGCATCCAACATTATATTTAACATGTGGATATGACCCTGCTGCACCCATCTCCCATGCATCCAACATAATATTAAACATGTCGATATGACCCTGCTGCACCCATCCATGCATCCAACATAATATTAAACATGGATATGACCCTGCTGCACCCATCTCCCATGCATCCAACATAATATTTAACATGTCGATATGACCCCTGTTGCACCCATCTCCCATGTATCCAACATAATATTAAAAATGTCAATACGACCCCTGCTGCATCCATACCCCATGCATCCAACATAATATTAAACATGTTAATATGACCCTGCTGCACCCATCTCCCATGCAGCCAAAATAATATTTAAAATGTCGATCCGACCCGTCCTCCACCTATCTCCCATGCATCCAACATAATATTAAACATGTCGATGACCCCTGCACCCATCTCCATGCATCCAACATAATATTAAACATGTCGATATGACCCTGCTGCACCCATCTCATGCATCCAACATAATATTAAACATGTCGATATGACCCTGCTGCACCCATCTCATGCATCCAACATAATATTAAACATGTCGATATGACCCTGCTGCACCCATCTCCATGCATCCAACATAATATTAAACATGTCGATATGACCCTGCTGCACCCATCTCCCATGCATCCAACATAATATTAAACATGTCGATATGACCCTGCTGCACCCATCTCCATGCATCCAACATAATATTAAACATGTCGATATGACCCTGCTGCACCCATCTCCCATGCATCCAACATAATATTAAACATGTCAATGACCCTGCTGCACCCATCTCCATGCATCCAACATAATATTAAACATGTCGATATGACCCTGCTGCACCCATCTCCCATGCATCCAACATAATATTAAACATGTCGATATGACCCTGCTGCACCCATCTCCCATGCATCCAACATAATATTAAACATGTCGATATGACCCTGCTGCACCCATCTCCCATGCATCCAACATAATATTAAACATGTCGATATGACCCTGCACCCATCTCCCATGCATCCAACATAATATTAAACATGTCGATATGACCCTGCTGCACCCATCTCCCATGCATCCAACATAATATTAAACATGTCGATATGACCCTGCACCATCTCCCATGCATCCAACATAATATTAAACATGTCGATATGACCCTGCTGCACCCATCTCCCATGCATCCAACATAATATTAAACATGTCGATCGACCCCTGCTGCACCCATCTCCATGCATCCAACATAATATTAAACATGTCGATATGACCCTGCACCCATCTCCATGCATCCAACATAATATTAAACATGTCGATATGACCCTGCTGCACCCATCTCCCATGCATCCAACATAATATTAAACATGTCGATATGACCCTGCTGCACCCATCTCCCATGCATCCAACATAATATTAAACATGTCGATATGACCCTGCTGCACCCATCTCCCATGCATCCAACATAATATTAAACATGTCGATATGACCCTGCTGCACCCATCTCCATGCATCCAACATAATATTAAACATGTCGATATGACCCTGCTGCACCCATCTCCCATGCATCCAACATAATATTAAACATGTCGATGACCCTGCTGCACCATCTCCATGCATCCAACATAATATTAAACATGTCGATATGACCCTGCTGCACCCATCTCCCATGCATCCAACATAATATTAAACATGTCGATATGACCCTGCTGCACCCATCTCCCATGCATCCAACATAATATTAAACATGTTGATATGACCCTGCTGCACCCATCTCCCATGCATCCAACATAATATTAAACATGTCGATATGACCCTGCTGCACCCATCTCCCATGCATCCAACATAATATTAAACATGTCGATATGACCCTGCTGCACCCATCTCCCATGCATCCAACATAATATTAAACATGTCGATATGACCCTGCTGCACCCATCTCCCATGCATCCAACATAATATTAAACATGTCGATATGACCCTGCTGCACCCATCTCCCATGCATCCAACATAATATTAAACATGTTGATATGACCCTGCACCCATCTCCCATGCATCCAACATAATATTAAACATGTCGATATGACCCTGCTGCACCCATCTCCATGCATCCAACATAATATTAAACATGTCGATATGACCCTGCTGCACCCATCTCCCATGCATCCAACATAATATTAAACATGTCGATATGACCCTGCTGCACCCATCTCCCATGCATCCAACATAATATTAAACATGTCGATATGA
This sequence comes from Protopterus annectens, assembly GCF_019279795.1. Lineage (NCBI taxonomy): Eukaryota > Metazoa > Chordata > Ceratodontiformes > Protopteridae > Protopterus > Protopterus annectens. The sequence continues at coordinate 1,185,350,305 of NC_056737.1, forward strand.
CCCTGCTGCACCCATCTCCCATGCATCCAACATAATATTAAACATGTTGATATGACCCTGCTGCACCCATCTCCCATGCATCCAACATAATATTAAACATGTCGATATGACCCTGCTGCACCCATCTCCCATGCATCCAACATAATATTAAACATGTCGATATGACCCTGCTGCACCATCTCATGCATCCAACATAATATTAAACATGTCGATATGACCCTGCTGCACCCATCTCCCATGCATCCAACATAATATTAAACATGTCGATATGACCCTGCTGCACCCATCTCTCATGCATCCAACATAATATTAAACATGTCGATATGACCCTGCTGCACCATCTCCATGCATCCAACATAATATTAAACATGTCGATGACCCTGCTGCACCCATCTCCCATGCATCCAACATAATATTAAACATGTCGATATGACCCTGCTGCACCCATCTCCCATGCATCCAACATAATATTAAACATGTCGATGACCCCTGCTGCACCCATCTCCCATGCATCCAACATAATATTAAACATGTCGATATGACCCTGCTGCACCCATCTCCCATGCATCCAACATAATATTAAACATGTCGATATGACCCTGCTGCACCCATCTCCATGCATCCAACATAATATTAAACATGTCGATACGACCCTGCTGCACCCATCTCCCATGCATCCAACATAATATTAAACATGTTGATATGACCCTGCTGCACCCATCTCCCATGCATCCAACATAATATTAAACATGTCGATATGACCCTGCTGCACCCATCTCCATGCATCCAACATAATATTAAACATGTCGATGACCCTGCTGCACCCATCTCCCATGCATCCAACATAATATTAAACATGTCGATATGACCCTGCTGCACCCATCTCCCATGCATCCAACATAATATTAAACATGTCGATATGACCCTGCTGCACCCATCTCCCATGCATCCAACATAATATTAAACATGTCGATCGAGACCCTGCTGCACCCATCTCCATGCATCCAACATAATATTAAACATGTCGATATGACCCTGCTGCACCCATCTCCCATGCATCCAACATAATATTAAACATGTCGATATGACCCTGCTGCACCCATCTCCCATGCATCCAACATAATATTAAACATGTCGATATGACCCTGCTGCACCCATCTCCCATGCATCCAACATAATATTAAACATGTCGATATGACCCTGCTGCACCCATCTCCATGCATCCAACATAATATTAAACATGTCGATATGACCCTGCTGCACCCATCTCCCATGCATCCAACATAATATTAAACATGTCGATATGACCCTGCTGCACCCATCTCCCATGCATCCAACATAATATTAAACATGTCGATATGACCCTGCTGCACCCATCTCCCATGCATCCAACATAATATTAAACATGTCGATATGACCCTGCTGCACCCATCTCCATGCATCCAACATAATATTAAACATGTCGATATGACCCTGCTGCACCCATCTCCCATGCATCCAACATAATATTAAACATGTCGATATGACCCTGCTGCACCCATCTCCCATGCATCCAATATAATATTAAACATGTTGATATTAACCCTGCTGCATCCATCTCCCATGCATCCAACATAATATTAAACATGTTGAAATGACCTCTGCTGCACCATCTCCCATGAATCAGACATAATATTAATCATGTCGATAAGTCCCCTGCTGCACCCATATCCCATGCATCTAACATAATATTAAACATGTCGATACGACCCCTGCTGCACCCATCTCCCATGCATCGAACATAATATTAAACATGTCGATATGACCACTGCTGCACCCATCTCCCATGAATCAAACATAATAATAAACATGTCGATATGACCCCTGCTGCACCCATCTCCCATGCATCCAACATAATATTAAACATGTCGATATGACCCCTGCTGCACCCATCTCCCATGCATCCAACATAATATTAAACATGTCGATACGACCCCTGCTGCACCCATCTCCCATGCATCCAACATAATATTAAACATGTCGATACAACCCCTGCTGCACCCATCTCCCATGCATCCAACATAATATTAAACATGTCGATACGACTCCTGCTGCACCCATCTCCCATGCATCCAACATAATATTAAACATGTCAATATGACCCCTGCTGCACCCATCTCCCATGCATCCAACATAATATTAAACATGTCGATATGACCCCTGCTGCACCCATCTCCCATGCATCCAACATAATATTAAACATGTTGATATGAACCCTGCTGCATCCATCTCCCAGGCATCCAACATAATATTAAGCATGTCGATACAATCCCTGCTGCACCCATCTGCCATGCATCCAACATAATATTAAACTTGTCGATAAGACCCCTGTTGCACCCATCTCCATGCATCCAACATAATATTAAAAATGTCGATATAACCCCTGCTGCACCCATCTCACATGCATCCACCATAATATTTAACATGCGGATACGACCCCTGCTACTCCAATCTCCCATGCATCCCATGTAATATTAAACATGTTGATATGACCCCTGCTGCACCCAGCTCGGATGCATCCAACAAAATATTAAACATGTCGATATGACCCTGCTGCACCCATCTCCCATGCATCCAACATAATATTAAACATGTCGATATGACCCTGCTGCACCAATTTCCTATGCATCCAACATAATATTAAAAATGTTGATATAACCCCTGCTGCACCCATCTCACATGCATCCAACATAATATTAAACATGTCAATATGAGCCCTGCTGCACCCATCTCCCATGCATCCAACATAATATTAAACATGTCGATATGACCCCTGCTGCACCCATCTCCCATGCATCCAACATAATATTAAACTTGTCGATAAGACCCCTGCTGCACCCATCTGCCATGAATCCAACATAATATTAAACATGTCGATATGACCCCTGCTGCACCAATCTCCCATGCATCCAACATAATATTACACATGTCGATATGACCCCTGCTGCACCTATCTCCCATGCATCCAACATAATATTACACATGTCGATATGACCCCTGCTGCACCCATCTGCCATGCATCCAATATAATATTAAACATGTTGATATTAACCCTGCTGCATCCATCTCCCATGCATCCAACATAATATTAAGCATGTCGATACAACCCTGCTGCACCCATCTCCCATGCATCCAACATAATATTAAACATGTTGAAATGACCTCTGCTGCACCATCTCCCATGAGTCAGACATAATATTAAAGATGTTGATATGACCCCTGCTGCACCCATCTGCCATGCATCCAACATAATATTAAACATGTCGATATGTTGCCTGCTGCACCTATCTCCCATGCATCCAACATAATATTAAACATGTTGATATGACCCTGCTGCACCTATCTCTTATGCATCGAACATAATATTAAAAATGTCGATATAACCCCTACTGCACCCATCTCCCATGCATTCAACATAATATTAAAAATGTCGATATGACCCCTGTTGCATCCATCTCTCATAATTCCAACATAATATTAAACATGTTGATACGACCCCTGCTGCACCCATCTCCCATGCATCCAACATAATATTAAACATGTCGATATGACCCCTGCTGCACCCATCTCCCATACATCCAACATAATATTAAACATGTCGATATGACCCTGCTGCACCCATCTCCCATGCATCCAACATAATATTAAACATGTTGATATGACCCCTGCTGCACCCATCTCCCATGCATCCAACATAATATTAAACATGTCGATACGACCCTGCTGCACCCATCTCCATGCATCCAACATAATATTAAACATGTCGATATGACCCTGCTGCACCATCTCCCATGCATCCAACATAATATTAAACATGTCGATGACCCTGCTGCACCCATCTCCATGCATCCAACATAATATTAAACATGTCGATATGACCCTGCTGCACCCATCTCCCATGCATCCAACATAATATTAAACATGTCGATATGACCCTGCTGCACCCATCTCCCATGCATCCAACATAATATTAAACATGTCGATATGACCCTGCTGCACCCATCTCCCATGCATCCAACATAATATTAAACATGTCGATATGACCCTGCTGCACCCATCTCCCATGCATCCAACATAATATTAAACATGTTGATATGACCCCTGCTGCACCCATCTCCCATGCATCCAACATAATATTAAACATGTCGATATGACCACTGCTGCACCAATCTCCCATGCATCTAACATAATATTAAACATGTCGATATGACCCCTGCTGCACCCATCTCCCATACATCCAACATAATATTAAACATGTCGATATGACCCCTGCTGCACCCATCTCCCATACATCCAACATAGTATTAAACATGTTGATACGACCCTGCTGCACCCATCTCCAATGCATCTAACATAATATTAAACATGTCGATAACGACCCCTGCTGCACCTATAACCGATGCATCCAAAGTAACATTAAACATGTTGAAACGACCCCTGCTGCACCCATCTCCCATGCATCCAACATAATATTAAACACGTCGATACAACCCCTGCTGCACCCATCTCCCATGCATCCAACATAATATTAAACAAGTCGATACAACCCCTGCTGCACCCATCTCCCATGCATCCAACATAATATTAAACATGTCGATACGACTCCTGCTGCACCCATCTCCCATGCATCCAACATAATATTAAACAAGTCGATACAACCCCTGCTGCACCCATCTCCCATGCATCCAACATAATATTAAACATGTCGATACAACTCCTGCTGCACCCATCTCCCATGCATCCATCATAATATTAAACATGTCAATATGACCCCCTCCTGCACCCGTCTCCCATGCATCTGACATAATATTAAACATGTCAATGCGACCACTGCTGCCCCCATCTCCCATGCTCCAACATAATATTAAACATGATGATACGACCCCTGCTGCACCCATCTCCCATGCATCCAACATAATATTAAACATGTCGATACAACCCCTGCTGCACCCATCTCCCATGCATCCAACATAATATTAAACATGTCGATACGACCCCTGCTGCACCCATCTCCCCTACATCCAACATAATATTAAACATGTCAATATGACCCCTGAGGCACCAATCTCCCATGCATCCAACATAATATTAAACATGTCGATATGACCCCTGCTGCACCCATCTCCCATGCATCCAACATAATATTAAACATGTTGATACGACCCCTGCTGCACCCATCTCCCATCCATCCAACATAATATTAAACATGTCGATACGACCACTGCTGCACCCATCTCCCCTACATCCAACATAATATTAAACATGTCATTATGACCCCTGAGGCACCAATCTCCCATGCATCCAACATAATATTAAACATGTCGATACGACCCCTGCTGCACCCATCTCCCATACAAACAACATAATATTAAACATGTCGATATGACCCATGCTACACTCTTCTCCCATGCATCCAACATAATATTAAACATGTCGATATGACCCCTGCTGCACCCATCTTCCATACATCCCACATAATATTAAACATGTTGATACAACCCCTGCTGCGCCCATCTCCCATGCATCCAACATAATGTTAAACAAGTCGATATGACCTGCTGCACCCATATCCCATGCATCCAACATAATATTAAACATGTCAATACGACCCCTGATGCACCAATCTCCCATGCATCCAACATAATTTTAAACATGTCAATAGGACCCTGCTGCACCCATCTCCATGCATCCAACATAATATTAAACATGTCAATCGACCCTGCTGCACCCATCTCCCATGCATCCAACATAATATTAAACATGTCGATGACCCCTGCTGCACCCATCTCCCATGCATCCAACATAATATTAAACATGTCGATACGACCCCTGCTGCACCCATCTCCCATGCATCCAACATAATATTAAACATGTCAATGACCCCTGCTGCACCCATCTCCCATGCATCCAACATAATATTAAACATGTCGATATGACCCTGCTGCACCATCTCCCATGCATCCAACATAATATTAAACTTGTCAATAAGACCCCTGCTGCACCCATCTGACATGCATCCAACATAATATTAAACATGTTGATATGACCTCTGCTGCACCATCTCCCATGAATCAGACATAATATTAAACATGTTGATACGACCCCTGCTGCACCCATCTCCCATGCATCCAACATAATATTAAACATGTCGATATGACTCCTGCTGCACCCATCTCCCATGCATCCAACATAATATTAAACAAATGGATACGACCCTGCTGCACCCATCTGACATGCATGCAACATCATATTAAACATGTCGATACGACCCCTGCTGCACCCATCTCCCATGCATCCAACATAATATTAAACAATTCGATATGACCCCTGCTGCACCAATCTCCCATGCATCTAACATAATATTAAACATGTCAATATGACCCCTGCTGCACCCATCTCCCATACAACCAACATAGTATTAAACATGTCGAATCGACCCTGCTGCACCCATCTCCCATGCATCCAACATAATATTAAACATGTCGATATGACCCTGCTGCACCCATCTCTCATGCATCAACATAATATTTAAAATGTCGATACGACCCCTGCTGCACCTATCTCCCATGCATCCAACATAATATTAAACATGTCGATATGACCCTGCTGCACCCATCTCCCATGCATCCAACATAATATTAAACATGTCAAAGGACCCTGCTGCACCATCTCCCATGCATCCAACATAATATTAAACATGTTGATATTCCCTGCTGCACCCATCTCCCATGCATCCAACATAATATTAAACATGTCGATATGACCTCTGCTGCTTCCATCTCCCATAATTCCAACATAATATTAAACATGTCAATACGACCCCTGCTGCACCCACCTCCTATGCATCCAACATAATATTAAACATGTCGATATGATCCCTGCTGCACCCATCTGCCATGCATCCAACATAATATTAAACATGTTGATATGACCCCTGCTGCCCCATCTCCCATGCATCCATCATAATATTAAACATGTCGATACAACCCCTGCTGCATCCATCTCCATGCATCCAACATAATATTAAACATATCGATACGACCCCTGCTGCACCCATCTCCTATGCATGCAACATAATATTAAACATGTTGATATGACCTCTGCTGCACCATCTCCCATGCATCCAACATAATATTAAACATGTCGATATGACCCCTGCTGCACCCATCTCCCATGCATCCAACATAATATTAAACATGTCGATATGACCCCTGCTGCACCCATCTCCCATGAATCAAACATAATATTAAACTTGACAATATGACCACTACTGCACCAATCTCCCATGCATCCAACATATTACACATGTCGATACGCACCCTGCTGCACCCATCTCCATGCATATAAAATAATATTAAACTTGACAATATGACCACTGCTGCACCCATCTCCCATGAATCCAACATAATAATAAAAATGTCGATATGACCACTGCTGCACCCATCTGTCATGCATCTAACAAGATATTAAACATGTCGCTACGACCCCTGCTGCACCTATCTCCCCTGCATCCAACATAATATTAAACATGTCGATACGACCCCTGTTGCACCCATCTCCCATGCATCCAACATAATATTAAACATGTCGATATGACCCCTGCTGCACCCATCTCCCATGCATCCAACATAATATTAAACATGTCGATACGACCCCTGCTGCACCCATCTCCCATGCATCCAACATAATATTAAACATGTCGATATGACCCCTGTTGCACCCATCTCCCATGCATCCAACATAATATTAAAAATGTCAATACGACCCCTGCTGCACCCATCTCCCATGCATCCAACATAATATTAAACATGTTGATACGACCCCTGCTGCACCCATCTCCCATGCATCCAACATAATATTAAACATGTCGATACGACCCCTGCTGCACCCATCTCCCATGCATCCAACATAATATTAAACATGTCTATATGACCCCTGTTGCATCCATCTCCATGCATCCAACATAATATTAAACATATCGATCGACCCTGCTGCACCCATCTCCCATGCATCCAACATAATATTAAACATATCGATCGACCCTGCTGCACCCATCTCCCATGCATCCAACATAATATTAAACATGTCGATATGACCCCTGTTGCACCCATCTCGCATGCATCCAACAGAAAATTAAACATGTCGATATGACCACTGCTACAGCCATCCCTGATGCCTCCAAAAGAATATTAAACATGTCGATATGACCACTGCTGCACCCATCTCCCATGAATCCAACATAATAATAAAAATGTCGATACGACCCCTGTTGCACCCATCTCCCATGCATCCAACATAATATTAAACATGTCGATACGACCCCTGTTGCACCCATCTTCCATGCATCCAACATAATATTAAACATGTCGATACGACACCTGTTGCACCCATCTCCCATGCATCCAACATAATATTCAAAATTTCAATACGACCTCTGCTGCACCCATACCCCATGCATCCAACATATTAAACAGATCGATACGACCCCTGCTGCACTCATCTCCCATGCATCCAACATAATATTAAACATGTCGATACAACCCCTGTTGCACCCATCTCGCATGCATCCAACATAATATTAAACATGTCGATACGACCCCTGTTGCACCCATCTCCCATGCATCCAACATAATATTAAAAATTCCAATACGACCCCTGCTGCACCCATACCCCATGCATCCAACATATTAAACATGTTGATATGACTCCTGCTGCACCCAGCTCGGATACATCCAACATCATATTAAACATGTTGATATGAACCCTGCTGCATCCATCTCTCATGCATCCAACATAATATGAAGCATGTTGATACAACCCCTGCTGCACCCATCTCCTAGGCATCCAACATAATATTAAGCATGTCAATACGATCACTGCTGCACCCATCTCCCATGCATCCAACATAATATTAAAAATGTCGATATAACCTCTGCTGCACCATCTCTCATAATTCAACATAATATTAAACATGTCGATACGACCATTGCTGCACCCATCTCCCATGCATTCAACATAATATTAAACAGGTCGATATGACACCTGTTGCATTCATCTCTCATAATTCCAACATAATATTAAACATGTCGATACGACCCCTGCTGCACCCTTCTCCTATGCATCAGACAAAATATTAAAAATCTCGATACGACCCCTGCTGCCTCATATCCCATGCATCCAACATAATATTAAACATGTCGATACGACCCATGCTGCACCCATCTCCCATGCATCCAACATAATATTAAACATATCGATACGACCCCTGCTGCACCCATCTGACATGCATGCAACATAATATTTAACATGTCGATATGACCCCTGTTGCACCAATCTCGCATGCATACAACAGAATATTAAACATGTCGATATGACCACTGCTACACCCATCTCTCATACCTCCAACAGAATATTAAACATGTCGATACGACCACTGCTGCACCCATCTCCCATGAATCCAACATAATAATAAAAATGTTGATACGACCCCTGCTGCACCCATCTCTCATGCATCCAAGATATTAAACATGTCGATACGACCCCTGCTGCACCCATCTCCAATGCATCCAACAAGATAATAAACATGTCAATACGAACCCTGCTGCACACATCTCCCATGCATCCAACATAATTTTTAACATGTCGATACGACCCCTGTTGCACCCATCTCCCATGCATCCAACATAAAAATAAAAATGTCAATACGACCCCTGCTGCGCCTATACCCCATGCATCCAACATGATATTAAACATGTTGATACGACCCCTGCTGCTCCCGTCTCCCATGCATCCAACATAATATTAAACAGGTCGATACTAGCCCTGCTGCTCCCGTCTCCCATGCATCCAACATAATATTAAACATATCGATATGACCCCTGCTGCACCCATCTCCCATGCAACCAACATAATATTAAACATATCGATACGACCCCTGCTGCACCCATCTGACATGCATGCAACATAATATTAAACATGTCGATATGACCCCTGTTGCACCCATCTCGCATGCATCCAACAGAAAATTAAACATGTCGATACGACACCTGTTGCACCCATCTCCCATGCATCCAACATAATATTCAAAATTTCAATACGACCTCTGCTGCACCCATACCCCATGCATCCAACATATTAAACAGATCGATACGACCCCTGCTGCACTCATCTCCCATGCATCCAACATAATATTAAACATGTCGATACAACCCCTGTTGCACCCATCTCGCATGCATCCAACATAATATTAAACATGTCGATACGACCCCTGTTGCACCCATCTCCCATGCATCCAACATAATATTAAAAATTCCAATACGACCCCTGCTGCACCCATACCCCATGCATCCAACATATTAAACATGTTGATATGACTCCTGCTGCACCCGTCTCCCATGCATCCAACATAATATTAAACATGTCGATACAACTCCTGCTGCACCTATCTCCCATGCAGCCAATATAATATTAAAAATGTCGATACGACCCCTGCTGCACCCATCTCCCATGCATCCAACATGATATTAAACATGTTGATATGACCCCTACTGCACACATCTCCCATGCATCCAATATAATATTAAACTTGACGATATGACCACTACTGCACCAATCTCCCATGCATCCAACATAATATTACAGATGTCGGTACGACCCCTGCTGCACCCATCTCCCATGCATCCAACATGATATTAAACATGTTGATATGACCCCTACTGCACACATCTCCATGCATCCAATATAATATTAAACTTGACGATATGACCACTACTGCACCAATCTCCCATGCATCCAACATAATATTACACATGTTGATACGAACACTGCTGCACCCATCTCCCATGCATCCAACATAATATTAAACAAATTCTGAGAGACACTAATGACTTTGCCACAGGCCAGATTTTTATTTGGCCTAGGAATAGTAACCCCAATCAACAAGGGGTCTCCAGACTGAATTTTCCTGATAATAACTCTGTCTCAGAGCCACGAGTTAATTCAACTTTACAAACTGCCTCGACAGATCTTCTGCTGCCTCCATCTGTGTCTAGTAATTATAAGAGCAATGCTATGACACAGAATGCTCCTTTGTCTCATTCCTCAGCTGTTATGAATGAAGCGCAATGTTTCAACGATACACCTCCGCCCAACCAACAAGCAGCTACTGCTTTTCTTTTGGCCGGAGCAAAACCAAAAGATACTGCACCTGCTACCAATGCTTTTTTACCTTTTCCAGTCAAGCAACAACAGGGGTGGAGAGGTCGATCTCAGAGCAGAGGACCGAGAAAAAGAAAAGGTTCCGGAGAAAGATACACGGCGACGAGGAAACAACGAAATTGAACTCCCTTGTTTATAATGTATCTACACATTGCTTGTCTGACTCAGATGTTTCTCTTTTAGAAAAGGGACTTAATTTCATACCTTCACAAACCAGTTCCCTTTATGATGTGCTGGTTGACTTGAGACTGTTCTGTCGAAATGTTTCCCTTAAAATCTTGTTTAAAAATAGCAGTATACTCAATACTAATGAGGTAAAAAAATTTTTCAAAGCAAAGAGTAGTTTTATACCTAATATGCCACACAATGTTGAGAGTTTTTTACGAATGTGTGAGACTGATTATTATGCTTGGTTTGCTCACCATAAAAAGAGATGCTGCTTTTTTAACATGACTAAAGCAGAACAAGACTCTCTGTCTGCTTTAAAGAGGAAAAGAGATATCATTGTTAAACCAGCAGACAAAGGTGGAGCCATAGTCGTAATGAATTCTTCTGACTATGGTCTCAATATGTTAAATCTTCTATCAGAAGATAGAGTATATGAGAAAATCACCAGTGTAAAATATCAGAAGATTGTTAAGACTGTACATGCTGATCTTTATGATCTCTTGTTAGGTGGACAGATTAGTTGTGAACTGTATGAATATCTTTTTATTGAGTTCCCCACCATCCCTCTGATTAAAGGTCTACCCAAAATCCATAAAGGCCTTAACCCTATACCTATGAGACCGATAGTCTCTAGTAATAATTGGGTAACATGTACAATTTCATCTTTTATAGAGAGCATGTTAAGACCTTTAGTGGATCATATTCCACATATTCTCAGAGACTCATACCAACTTATAGACTTTTTAAAAGATTTTGATTTCAGCAGTCCTCAGAGACCATTGTTACTTGTGACAATGGATGTGAAGAATCTTTTACCTGTATTCCTAACGAACAAGGACTTCAGGTAATAGACGAAGTTCTTGTTACATTGTCTAGTTATAGTAACAACAGGAAAATCCTTATCAATTACCTTCTTGATATAATACTTAATAACAATGTTTTCCTCTATGAAAACCAATTGTATTTGCAGAAATGGGGGGTTGCCATGGGCACCCCCTGTGCAAATAGCTATGCCAATCTTGTGGTATATAAGTGGGAACAGGAACATCTTTTTACACATCCAGACTTTGAGAAAGTTAGGATTTACAGAAGGTTTGTGGACGATGTCCTTTTTGTATGGGAGGGCACTGAGTCAGAATGTATTAAATTTGTCAATGAACTGGAGACAACGTCCTCGTTTTTGAGGTTCACAGTAGAGGTATCTTATAGTCAGACACACTTTTTAGATTTACTATTAAAATTTAATGATGGCAAAATTGTAACATCTTTGTATAGGAAATCCACTTGGAGAAACACGCTGCTACATTTCAGCAGCATGCATCCAAGACATATTTTTAAAGGGATAGTATCTAGCCAGTTACATCGAGTTTTTAAGATATGTAGACACAGTGATACCTTGGATAGGGAACTTAATACGCTAGATCTCTTATTCAGAGAGAGGGGGTATCCCTCTAAACTGTTAGCAGAATGTAAACAAGAAGTTTTTAACAAGCTACATGGTTCTGGAGACATAGCCTCAGATAGAAACCTTACTATTCACAAGAAATATTTTACAGCAAAAGGAAAGTATACTGACAAATTGAGTTATGTCACTAAGTTTACCAGTGATAGTTTTAATTTGAATAAGGTTATTGCCAGGAACTGGAATGTTCTAATAACTGATCCCTTCACAAAAACTATAGTGGGTGAGTTTCCAAGGTTTAGTTATAAAACCTCTCAGAGTTTAAAAGATATTCTTTGTTTGGAACCCATACCTTCACATAATATATTCCATCAAGAGAAGGTGGGTACCTTTCCATGTGGTGGTTGCTGTATGTGTCTCTATATATGCAAACAAACTAGTTTTACACACCCAGAAGGCATCTACAATTTTATACCTAGATTTTTCAGTGACTGTAATAGTAGTAATTTGATATACTTGGCAACTTGTAATCAGTGCAATGTATTTTATGTCGGTCTGACTAAAAGACGGCTTCGTGACAGAGTATATAATCATTGTTACGACATTAAGAAAAAGAAAGAGACCAATGCTCTGGCCAAACATATTATAGAATTTAATGATCATAACTTTGTGTTTAGAGTATTAGAGCTGCTACCCCAGAATCCCAGATTAGGAGATAATAACAACTTGTTAGCTACTAGGGAGTTAAGATGGATTCTGACATTGAAGGCACATATATATCCAGGAATTAATCACTCAGTATCTGTGAAACCAGTTTTAGACAATCGAAAAAAATATTAACTTAATGAATAATACATATTTTGGACCTGGGATTCAAGTTAGACTAATTAATTGAATTTCTAGTGGCCATTAAATATAATGTTTTGTACCTTTTAATGTATTCTTTATACATATTTTTAATATTTTATTTTTTATGATAGTCACAATATTATTGGTTATTAATGAGTAGTCCATACATCATATAATGTATATTAAGAAAGTCTTTTGCGATATCTTAGAATAAGTGTATTTGGAATCTTTACAAAACTTCCAATAAAAGAGATAGGTAAACTACTTTAAAATATTTTTTATGAGCTGCATATTGATCTCTTTATTTAAGTTAAACATCATATATCTTAGATATAAGAGATATTATAACTTAACTGATAAAAAAATCATATTTACATTATAATATGAGTATTAAACAATTAATCTCCACATAAAAATGTTTTTACCTGTTGTCCTTGGAGATATAACCACTTTTAACATGGTGACTATCTTGATTTATGTACAACTAGAGTTTGCTGGTTGGTTTGAGTCTATACTTCTATATAGTATTAATAAGACTCTTGATGCAGTTACATTTAACTAACGGGTCGAGTATATGTCCCTTAAACAGTAGGAGAGAAGAGTTAGATGCTGTAGATATTACTGAACACGTTGGAGTTTGATATTGATCTGCTTTCAGTTAGAATGTCACGTATTAATATTTATATGACATCTGCTTCGCAACTTTAGATTTGCAGCGGTCTACTACTTATGTCAGCTTTTTTCAAATGTATAGGAATTGAGAGACCTGAGTGACAATTTAGGTATCGCTAAGTCTCCAGGTAGATCGGACACATCATTTTTGCTTTATCCATTTACTGTTCTCACAGAGTTTTTATCCTTGCTTTGTTAGCAATGTTTTTTAGTATAGCCTGACAGTCAATGATTCTGGCACAAGTGAATTGAGAGAGCAGAAGGCAATCGAATTTTAAAGTGGCGACGCTTGTTTATATTGTAAATGTTACTAACCTGACATATCAATTTTTGATGTTATGGAATTATGACTCGCTAAATTTTGAGTTACATTAATAAAATGCGCTTTGATAGCGAAAGGTTAGAAAAATGATGTACCAGAATGTGATTATAATATCTCTCAAGTAATCACACAGCAGCGCGTTTTGCGCTTTAATATACTTGAAGTAATTTAGCTATATATTACTCAACTGTTGATCCAATATATTGCTTGCAAAGGTTTTGTGCCAAGTTGGTAGTTTAATGAACATTAAATGCTTATTCTATTTATTTTTTGGTTTTAAGAACTGGTCTATGATGTTCTAACTAAGTCAATTTGATAACAAAATTACTTAATTCAATTACTGGTTAATTGATGTTTATTGCTCTGATTTTCGCGCCGAAAGGCTATGTATATAAACAGTGTGGTTTTTTATGTTAGTTACACCTGAAGAAGCATAGTTAATCTATGTGAAAGCGCTTGTGTTTTTTACGGAATAAAAGAAATTTTTTTATCTGGCTTTTCCGTGTGGTGACTCCAGTTTGGATCAACTATCTACATAATATTAAACATGTCGATATGACCCCTGCTGCACTCATCTCCGATACATCCAACATAATATTAAACATGTTGATAACGACCCCTGCTGCAGCTATAACCGATGCATCCAAAGTAACATTAAACATGTTGAAACAACCCCTGCTACACCCATTTCCCATGCATATAACTAATATTAAATGTGTCAATACGAACCCTGCTGCACCCATCTCCAAGTCATCGAACATAATATTAAACATGTCGATACGACCCCTGCTGCACTCATCACCCATGCATCCATATAATAGTAAACATGTCGATATGACCCCTGTTGCACCCATCTCTCATGCATCCAACATAATATTATACATCTCATAAGGACCTTGTTGCACCCATCTCCCATGATTTCAACATAATATTAAACATGTCGATACGACTCCTGCTGCACCCATCTCCCAGGCATCCAACATAATATTAAACATGTCGATATGTTGCCTGCTGCACCAATTTCCTATGCATCCAACATAATATTAAAAATGTCGATACGACCCCTGCTGCACCCATCTCCCATGCATCCAACATGATATTAAACATGTTGATATGACCCCTACTGCACACATCTCCCATGCATCCAATATAATATTAAACTTGACGATATGACCACTACTGCACCAATCTCCCATGCATCCAACATAATATTACAGATGTCAGTACGACCCCTGCTGCACCCATCTCCCATGCATCCAACATGATATTAAACATGTTGATATGACCCCTACTGCACACATCTCCATGCATCCAATATAATATTAAACTTGACGATATGACCACTACTGCACCAATCTCCCATGCATCCAACATAATATTACAGATGTCAGTACGACCCCTGCTGCACCCATCTCCCATGCATCCAACATGATATTAAACATGTTGATATGACCCCTACTGCACACATCTCCATGCATCTAATATAATATTAAACTTGACGATATGACCACTACTGCACCAATCTCCCATGCATCCAACATAATATTACACATGTCGATACGAACCCTGCTGCACCCATCTCCCATGCATCCAACATAATATTAAACATGTCGATATGACCCCTGCTGCACCAATCTCCCATGCAATCAACATAATATTAAAAATGTTGATATGACCACTGCTGCACCCATTTCCCATGCATCTAACATAATATTAAACAAATTCTGAGAGACACTAATGACTTTGCCACAGGCCAGATTTTTATTTGGCCTAGGAATAGTAACCCCAATCAACAAGGGGTCTCCAGACTGAATTTTCCTGATAATAACTCTGTCTCAGAGCCACGAGTTAATTCAACTTTACAAACTGCCTCGACAGATCTTCTGCTGCCTCCATCTGTGTCTAGTAATTATAAGAGCAATGCTATGACACAGAATGCTCCTTTGTCTCATTCCTCAGCTGTTATGAATGAAGCGCAATGTTTCAACGATACACCTCCGCCCAACCAACAAGCAGCTACTGCTTTTCTTTTGGCAGGAGCAAAACCAAAAGATACTGCACCTGCTACCAATGCTTTTTTACCTTTTCCAGTCAAGCAACAACAGGGGTGGAGAGGTCGATCTCAGAGCAGAGGACCGAGAAAAAGAAAAGGTTCCGGAGAAAGATACACGGCGACGAGGAAACAACGAAATTGAACTCCCTTGTTTATAATGTATCTACACATTGCTTGTCTGACTCAGATGTTTCT
>NC_056737.1:1185367721-1185380221 GCF_019279795.1 Protopterus annectens
ACCATACAACAATCAGAATAAGTCTTTTTTAGGGCGGAGGAAAAACCAAAGGAAAAACAACATGAACAATTAGGAAATACTTCTCCTGCTGTTCCAATTGGTAAACCGTTCATTTTGAAAAACTTAAAAGGTGATTTCACTGTGTACAACTTCTCTGACGTCCACATTGATCAAGAACTTATTGAACTGTTAGCTCTTGGACTATCATTTGTTCCTGATCAGAGGATTAGTTTACCTAAATGTTTAATGGACTTGAAAAGTTATGTACGCACGTTAAACCTTAAAGTGTTATTCAAAGGTGATTCCACTAGTGACATACACCCTTTCAAAATGTCCAGCATTTTTAACCCTCCACTACACCCTATTTTACAAACATTTGAATATGCTTGTGAAATAGATCTTAGATTCTTGTTCCAGAACATTAAGTGGTTTGATAATAGGAACAACATTACACCTGAACAAAGGGCTAGCCTCGAAAACCTTAGGAATTTTCCTATTAGGGTGGTCAAACCAGATAAAGGTGGGGGCTTGGTCATTTTTGGTAAGGATGATTATAATGTCAAAATGTCCCACGTTCTTAATACGGTGGCGTATGAGCCTTCATCCCTTAATGAAATGTCGGGTGAATACAATCGCATTAAAGGGTACCTTAGAGATTTATTCATAGAAGGAAGGATTGATATAGAAACCTTCAATTTCATCAACATCTCCTATCCCAGAGTTCCTGTAATGTTTGGAATTCCAAAAATACATAAAAACTTGGCTGATCCACCTATGCGGGCTCTTGTGGATGGGAGATGTTGTATTACGTACCCTTGTGCTAAGGTTGTCGACCACATCTTGAATAAGTACATCAAGTTATTACCACAGATATGCAAAGACTCCTGGTCTTTTTTAATGTCTATAAATGACATTCCCTTCAACCCTTTAAACAACTTCTTAACAATTGACGTTGTTGATTTATATACTTGTATTCCACATTGTGAGGCCATTGAATGGGTTGAATTAATGTTACTTGATCTAGGAGCACTTAAAGAAGAAATTGATGTTGTTACAATCTTACTAGACATCATTTTAACATCTAACTTTTTCATTTTTAACAACAACTATTACCTCCAAAAAAGAGGTATTGCAATGGGTTCCCCGTGTGGGGGGAGCGTTGCTAATCTTGTTGTAGCATATTGGGAAAAGACATTCTTGTTTAAAGATACCTTATTTAAAGAGATAAGAAAATTTTATACGCGGTTTTTGGACGACGTATTTATTCTTATACAGGGGGATGAAGATTCAGCACTCAACTTATTAAGCAAAATGAATGCTTCTTGTCCTTTTTTAAGGTTCACGCACCATTTCTCTTATGAAGAGATAGACTATTTAGACGTTAAGCTTACTAAGGATATGAATAACAAACGATTCCTTTCAAGCATTTTCAGAAAACACACATACTGTAATGCTTTCCTACATTATTCCAGCAACCATCCATGGAAACAGAAAAAGTCCATAGTAAAGGGCCAAATAGTGAGAGCTACACGTATGTGTAACACTGATTTAGCTTTTGAAATTGAGTGCGATAACCTCAAGGATATGTTTTTGAATAGGGGTTACCCCTGTGAACTCCTCGATAACGTAATAAGGGAAGTTTCACAAAAGAGAATGTCAGGATTTTACACACCCTTACTCTCCAATCTTATGATTAGCGACCCCCCACACATTGGAAACATGGAATATGTACAAACATCTCCACTTAACAATGGTACCAGTTCTATTTCACATGAGAATGAGGGCAACAGAGTTACTACTGCCAGTTCCATACAAGATTTCAAGACTAGCCTTATTCTAACTCACAACAAACACATTGATAGTATGTGTTCTATTATAAAAAAGAACTGGCACTTTATTGTGAATAGTGCCTACCTATTTGAAATCTTGGGTTCTCACCCTTTTTTTGTATTCAGGAGAGGTAGAAATTTAAAAGAATTGTTACAGAATACGGATTCCAGTGAATCTACCTCAAGACAAACTGGCAGTACCCCTTGTGGGTTCTGTAATTGGTGTAGGTTAATAAAAACTGGGAATTCCTTTTCTATAAGGAATGAGAAATTTTACATCAGACATAGGATTGTTTGTGATACCAAATCTGTTGTCTATCTAGCTCAGTGTAACTGCTGCGCTGCATTTTACGTTGGTAAAACGGACAGAAAGTTGCGTGACCGTATCTACCAACATAATTATGCAATTAGAAACCAAAAAACCGACAATGCCCTATCCAAGCATATTTTAGATCACGTTGGACATAGTTTTTCCTTCATGGGTATTGATTTGGTAAAAGTGGGTATAAGGGGGGGGCCCCAGTCGATTCTCTTAGAATTAAAAGAGCTTGAATGGCAATTACTTTTAAATGCCTTTTCCCCTCCTGGGTTGAACGAGACCTGTAACATATCAGTTATCTTGAAATATAAAAGTTATCTAAGAGGTTGAATCATAACTTTTATTATGGAGGGCAAGACACATACATTTACTGCTTCTATATATATACTGCATTTGCATATATTGTTTTAAGAGAAACTATTTAAAATACTGCTTTGTATAAAATATACTTATTCATCTGTAAATACACATATATTCCATCTTATGTGTTTTTATGGTTGTTATCTGGGTCTTTTTTAGAAATAGGTTTAACTTTAATTATTATTCCTATTAATGAGAGTTATTTCATTTGTATTTCATTTTTATTTTACACATTTTATTGTATATGGTTGAAATTTAGTGATGAGACTATTTTTTGTATAAAGACACTTAGTATGTCTACATTCGGTTTTTTTAAAACATATATATTTTTAAAACATAAATATATAAAAAGTGTCCGTAAGTGTTCCATCTTGGAGGAAATGACATCACAAGTTTATCAGCTGTTACCTTTTTAAAGAGTGTTTGTAACTTTTTAAACTTGTCTGAAGAAGCTCCTGCTCTTGCAAGAGTGAAAACGTTCTTATTAAAATACGTTTATTTGCAACCTTTTTTGCCGTAGTTCCTCAGGGCTTGCCTGTCGCTCATTTATCTTAATATAATTCAGTTAGTCATAATATTCTGATCAATATGTTTGTAATTTGATGCCTAGCCATTATTTTTCAGCAATGCATTTTATGAAGCTTTTATATATTTGTTTTTTATCTATCATTTTAAACATCATCTATATCTTTAAAAATGATAGGCAGTACCTTCTTTGCTAATTAACCATGAGTATGAGTCATCATCTGCAGGTATATAAGCATGCAGTTAACAATTGGATTTTTGTAAGGATCTGATGAAGCTACTTGCGAAAGCGCTTATCCTGTCTTATATTTTTGTATTAAAAGTGGAGATTTTAATTAATTTTAGCATCGTTTGACTCCCTCACTGTCGCTCAGTTCCTGGCTTTATTCACTGATTTTAAACTTTTTTCTGTGAACCTGAGCGTTTACCTGTCCCATTGGATTTACTTTGCTACATAATATTAAACATGTCAATACGACCCCTGCTGGCCCCAACTCCCATGCACCCAAAAAATATTAAACATGTTGATACGAACCCTGCTGCACCCATTTCCCCTACATCCAACATAATATTAAACATGTCGATACGACCCCTGATGCACCAATCCCCCATGCATCCAACATAATATTAAACATGTCGATACGACCCCTGCTGCACCCATCTCCCATACAACCAACATTATATTAAACATGTCGATATGACCCATACTGCACCCATTTCCCATGCATCCAAAATAATATTAAACATATCGATATGACCCCTGCTGCAACCGTCTACAATGCATCGAACATAATATTAAACATGTCGATACGACCCCTGCTGCACCCATCTCCCCTACATCCAACATAATATTAAACATATCGATACGACCCCTGCTGCACCCATCTGACATGCATGCAACATAATATTTAACATGTCGATATGACCCCTGTTGCACCCATCTCGCATGCATCCAACAGAATATTAAACATGTCGATATGACCACTGCTACACCCATCTCTCATGCCTCCAACAGAATATTAAACATGTCGATACGACCACTGCTGCACCCATCTCCCATGAATCCAACATAATAATAAAAATGTTGATACGACCCCTGCTGCACCCATCTCTCATGCATCCAACAAGATATTAAACATGTCGATACGACCCCTGCTGCACCCATCTCCCATGCATCCAACAAGATAATAAACATGTCAATACGAACCCTGCTGCACCCATCTCCCATGCATCCAACATAATATTTAACATGTCGATACGACCCCTGTTGCACCCATCTCCCATGCATCCAACATGATATTAAACATGTTGATATGACCCCTGCTGCACCCATCTCCCATGCATCCAACATAATATTAAAAATGTCAATACGACCCCTGCTGCACCCATACCCCATACATCCAACATGATATTAAACATGTTGATACGACCCCTGCTGCACCTATCTCCCATGCATCCTACATAATATTAAACATGGCGATATGACCTCTGCTGCTTCCATCTCCCATAATTCCAACATAATATTAAACATGTCGATATGACCATTGCTGCACCCATCTCCCTTGCATCCAACATAATATTAAACATGTTGATATGACCTCTGTTGCTTCCATCTCTCATAATTCCAACATAATACTAAACATGTCGATACGACCCCTGCTGCACCCATCTCCTATGCATCAGAAAAAATGTTAAAAATGTTGATACGACCCCTGCTGCCCCATCTCCCATGCATCCAACATAATATTAAACATGTCGATATGACCCCTGCTGCACCCATCTCCCATGCATCCAACATAATATTAAACATATCGATATGACCCCTTGCATGCATCTGACATGCATGCAACATAATATTAAACATGTCGATATGACCCCTGTTGCACCCATCTCGCATGCATCCAACAGAATATTAAACATGTCGATATGACCACTGCTACATCCATCCCTCATGCCTCCAACAGAATATTAAACATGTCGATATGACCCCTGTTGCACCCATCTCCCATGCATCCAACATAATATTAAAAATGTCAATACGACCCCTGCTGCACCCATACCCCATGCATCCAACATATTAAACATGTTGATACGACCCCTGCTGCACCCATCTCCCATGCATCCAACATAATATTAAACATGTCGATACAACTCCTGCTGCACCTATCTCCCATGCAGCCAATATAATATTAAAAATGTCGATACGACCCCTGCTGCACCCATCTCCCATGCATCCAACATGATATTAAACATGTTGATATGACCCCTACTGCACACATCTCCATGCATCCAATATAATATTAAACTTGACGATATGACCACTACTGCACCAATCTCCCATGCATCCAACATAATATTACACATGTCGATACGAACCCTGCTGCACCCATCTCCCATGCATCCAACATAATATTAAACATGTCGATATGACCCCTGCTGCACCAATCTCCCATGCAATCAACATAATATTAAAAATGTTGATATGACCACTGCTGCACCCATCTCCCATGCATCTAACATAATATTAAACATGTCGATATGACCCCTGCTGCACCCATCTCCCATACATCCAACATAATATTAAACATGTCGATAACGACCCCTGCTGCACCTATAACCGATGCATCCAAAGTAACATTAAACATGTTGAAACGACCCCTGCTGCACCCATCTCCCATGCATCCAACATAATATTAAACATGTCAATGCAACCACTGCTTCCCCCATCTCCCATGCTCCAACATAATATTAAACATGACGATATGACCACTGCTACACCCATCTCTCATGCCTCCGACAGAATATTAAACATGTCAATATGACCACTGCTGCACCCATCTCCCATGAATCTAACATAATATTAAGCAGGTCACTAGGACCCCTTCTGCACCCATCCTTCATGCATCCACCATAATATTAAATAAGTTGATATGATCCCTGCTACACCCATATAACATACATCCACCATAATATTAATCATGTCGATAAGTCCCCTGCTGCACCCATATCCCATGCATCCTACGTAATATTATTAAATTAAATTAAATGCACGCTTATTATACAGCAGGAACTTCTCATTGTTACATTTGTTAATGCCTGTTATGTACTTCACAGATAAAAATTCTAGTTGTCTACTGATGTACTATGTTCTTCATCTGTAAATATGTTGCAAGTAATTTCTATGTTAAATTGTTAATCGCTATGTAATCCAATGTAACTACTGTCTGTTTATTTTACTGTGGAGCTTTTCTCCCCGGGCCTCCGCTGAAAATGGACCCACGTCCAGTCTGACACTCCCGGTCAACAAATTTAAATAAATAAATAAATAAATAAATAAATATTGAACATGTCGATATGACCCCTGCTGCAACCAGCTCGGATGCATCCAACAGAATATTAAACATGTCGATATGACCTCCGCTACACCCTTCTCGCATGCTTCCAACAGAATATTAAACATGTCGATACAACTCCTGCTACACCCATCTCGCATCCATCCAACAAAATATTAAACATGTCGATAGACCCCTGCTGCAACCATCTCCCATACATCCAACATAATATTAAACACGTCGATACGACCCCTGCTGGCCCCAACTGCCATGCACCAAAAAAATATTAAACATGTTGATACGACCCCTGCTGCACCCATCTCCCCTACATCAAACATAATATTAAACATGTCGATACGACCCCTGATGCACCAATCCCCCATGCATCCAACATAATATTAAACATGTTGATACGACCCCTGCTGCACCCATCTCCCCTACATCAAACATAATATTAAACATGTTGATACGACCCCTGCTGCACCCATCTCCCCTACATCAAACATAATATTAAACATGTCGATACGACCCCTGATGCACCAATCCCCCATGCATCCAACATAATATTAAACATGTTGATACGACCCCTGCTGCACCCATCTCCCCTACATCAAACATAATATTAAACATGTTGATCGACCCTGCTGCACCCATCTCCCCTACATCAAACATAATATTAAACATGTCGATACGACCCCTGATGCACCAATCCCCCATGCATCCAACATAATATTAAACATGTTGATACGACCCCTGCTGCACCCATCTCCCCTACATCAAACATAATATTAAACATGTTGATACGACCCCTGCTGCACCCATCTCCCCTACATCAAACATAATATTAAACATGTCGATACGACCCCTGATGCACCAATCCCCCATGCATCCAACATAATATTAAACATGTTGATACGACCCCTGCTGCACCCATCTCCCCTACATCAAACATAATATTAAACATGTTGATACGACCCCTGCTGCACCCATCTCCCCTACATCAAACATAATATTAAACATGTCGATACGACCCCTGATGCACCCATCTCCCATTTTCATCTCCTCCTGCATGGTATCAATTTTGATGTCCTGCTCCATTATTTTGGATTCAATCTTGTCTAACCTTGTTAATATCTTGTCTGTAGATGAGCCAATGGCCTTTGTCTGATCAGTAAGATTTAGTATAGCATCCTGTAAAGGTTGAAGTGCAGCTTTTAGGTCATCCAGGTTGGAGCTTTCTGTTTTACCTTTAGCTATATTAGCATTTTTATTAGTATCTAAGGCCTTCTGGAATCTGGCTCTTTTAGAAGTGGAATTAGAGTCTTTCTCTAGATAATTAATAGCAGTAAATTTAGTTTTTGTAATTTGGCTTTCCATATCTTCTGATGCTAGTGGCATTTTGATTGTTGATTGTTGATTGTAGCAAGCAGAAAGTTAGCAAAGTTCTTTTTCTGATTTAATTTCAGGATTCTTTTGCCTAGCCCCTCACTGTGCTGGATTTACATGTGGTCTCCAGATGTCCAAATAATCAGCATAAATCCATCCTTAATGGTAAGAGTTTCAGATTTTCTTTCCTTCAGGTATGTGAAACGAAGTGTAGTAGTAATTAATCCATGTTTTTGATGAGAAAAATATTAAGTCTTACTGGTAAAATAAGCAGATAGATTTTTAAGTGATGCTCTCCTGAGTTTCAGCACTCCCTACAGGACAGCGGCCATCTTGCTTCATAATTCTCTACAGTGTTTTGTTTTTTTTCTGTATGGATATGTCAAATACTGTAAAATATCAGTTCTGGAAATTCATAGGTAATTGTTTTAGTTCTTGTATTTTAAAAGTAACACACATTAATGATTTTGTGTATTACATAGTCACCCCTTGAAAGATAATCTGTTTTTTTGTAAATTGAATGTGAACATAATTGCAGTAATACTGTTGTTAAATTATCATAGCAGAGTAACAATCACAAAGCCAAAACATGGGTTGCATGTTCATTGCTCTCATAAACTACCAGAGGTGTGAATTTCTGCTCCTAGTAAATATTTTCAGAGCAGAATGTCTCCTTTATGGCATGGGGCCCTTCCACTGATCATGGAAATGAACCACAAATCAGAATAGTTCTTATGACTATTTTTTTACATAAATGTTTTATTTCCATACTCTCATTTATACTGTCAAGATGGATTAATGATGAATTGTGATCAAGTGACAGCAGTTGTTATTCATTGTCACATACAGTTTTTTTAGAAGCCCTCAAAAGGCACCCACTTTCTTTATAAACCTCTGTTTTTTGGATGTAAAGAAATATACATAAATAATGCCCATAGTAATATACCTCAGCTTACTGTTCTTAGACATAGGTAATACCCCTCAACTAGCTATATTAATAATTGGTAACAATGAATGTACAATTTTCATTTACTTTCACATTCATCCTGCTGCAAAATTGCCGCTTTCTGTGATCATCTGTGATATTTGATTATGATGAAACTGAAAAAGGTAATAGCCACAATAATCTATTTATTTCAGAAGCGTATACCTCATGCCAGCATGCCAAAGCAATAATAATTTAATAGTGATAATGTTAACTGACCATTATTTCCATAAGCAGTCTCCCCTCCTCTGGAGGTAGCCATCTTCTATGTATCCACGTGATTTATATTATGAGAAAAGTAAAAGAAAGAAAGAAGAAAAAAAAAAAGAAAAGTTACAATAATGTAGTTCAGGTTGTAGCTCTGAGCACTTAATCCACTGTTCCCACCCCAACAAGACATATGAATAATCCTTTAACAGTGGTTATGTAATTGCCCTTTGCTTCCACACAAACCTACCTCCCCCAAAGATCGCTGCTATGCACCTGTGTTGATTGATTGCGATGAATATAAAATAAATAATAACCATAGTAATGCATCTTAAGATATTGCCCTTAAAAATTGTCACTGTCCCCTGAAAAGACTTATCAATGACTATTTAAAAGTGACTGTGTAACTTCCCAATGCTTTTGCATGCAGACTGTGAGGATCATAAACAGGAATTTTCAAATTTATGCAGTCATGCTTTTACACTCTATCTAGGAAGCCATATCAACAATCACTTAATAATTATCACATGACTGGCATTTGCCTTCATACAGTTTAGCTCCCCAACTTTCATCCTAAGAAGTGCCACGTTCTCAGTATCTATATCCAAAAGGTTTGACTGTTCAAAGTAAATGAAATAATGGCGAACATAGTGTATTTCATCTTGATGCACTTAGATGTATATTCTGCTCCAATAAGCTACATCAGTAATACTTGTATAGTGATCATATAGTGATATTTTTGCTTTTACACAAGGCTATCCTTTAGACAGCCAGTTCCTGCTTATACCTCTGATATTTTATTTATTTATTTATTGATTGATTGATTGATTGATTGATTGACGTTTGTTAACTGGGTGGTCCAGCTGAGCCAGGGGTTCATTTTCAGCGAACACCTGTGGAGAAAAGCTTCTAATACATTTATTATTATTTACAAATTAGGAAAAGCTACAGAGATCACTTTATCAACAGTAGTACACAGGATAACACTACTGTAGTATACAGAGCAGTAAGATGGATAAGTTTATCAACAACAAATACATTTGATAAAGAACTGTAGTATACAGGGCAGTAAATCATTTACAGCAGCAGCAAGTAGTGTTACAGCATAAATACCACTATTAAATTGCACTTTGACATATACAAAGAGCCATTGTGATTGTATCTTTAGATAGAGACAGGAATTGAGTAGATTAGTGGGATATAGAGATGTAAACATAAACAAAGGGTAGTCCGAGGAGGATGGGAAATACAGTGAGAGAGGAGAGAAAGATAAATCAAAGTGGGTGATTGACATGGACAAGACCGAGGTCTTAAGTAGATGGTGTTTAAGTTCTAGTTTAAACTGGTACTTATGGGGATATGTCTGATAGTAAAAGAAAGAGCGTTCCAATTATGAGCTTCTGAGTACTTGTTTGTGATGAAAGTTAAGAAATAATGGCCACAGTGGGGTATTTTGAATGTTTTGCTTTCAGGCGCATACATTAACCCATGTAAGCTCTGTGAATAACTGCTTAACTTTACTCATGTAAAATAACAATGCTTAATCCTGCAGTGATCATTGAAGTCATAAAGCAATAACATTTCTTAGCCTGCTGTTCTATAATCCTCTGATTGTTTAGAAGTGAATCCTCGACTTACTATAGAAATATAAGGAAACCTTTACAATAACGGTAAATCTTGGTAAACTATGTCTCTGCCAGTTTACAGTTAAAAAAACATCATTTGTTTTCTAGTTAATAATTCATATCTACTGTAACACCATAGCTCTTAACCATCACCGAAATGTTTCTGAGTCTGCCTCAAAATGTGCAATGTATGGTAAAATCATGAATACAGTACCACTAATTTACAATTAGATATTTTTTTTGGTCTGAAACTGTGTATTAGTGTGATCCTTTTATACAATTGTTTTTTTAAGTGAGTAATACCAATAGATGAAACGTGTCCCTGATTTGTTGTATTTGTTCCTGACTTTTGATTGATGTCTCAAGCTACTTGAAATCATTTGCATCTAGGCTATGAATGGGGCATGGCCTCCCATTTGCCATTGCTGATGTCTACCCCTTTTTGTACATCTCACAGAATTATATCTGAAGTTGTCATTCTTACTACCAGATAACGCCAGAAATATTCTTTCATAGTGCATATGAGCTTCCCATAAATACAAGGGCCAATCATAGTGCTTGAATTGCCTGCTTGATTATAAGTTAACAGCTACTCATCTACTGCTCTAGCCTAACCTTACTACAGGTGTTCATTTAAATTAAGTTGTGCAGCGTTATCTTCTCAAATGCCACATACAGTAAGTATTTCCATGACACATATTAAAACTATCGCAAGGGACTTTTTATTCTATTCCTCAGCCTTTTGGAATTATTTGGTTCTGAGCTAGCTGGGTGCAAGTTTATGTTATAAAAGTCCTTGGCCTGAAGAACTATAAACACATCTGTGAAATGCCTGAAGTATGAAAACGTAACCTCGTGCTTAATTGCTAATTAAGAATAGAGCTGTAATGGTTTGTTTTACATTATGCAATGATAGTATAAAAATTATAAATGTTTTCTCAATTTAGTTGCTTAACCATTAGAAATTCATTGTGTATGTTTTATTGTTTTCTTCTTTATCATAATTTGATAGCATGTTTTTCTACTATGTGCATTTTTTTGCATAATGCCTAAGTTGAGGCAAAAGATGGTACTTACGAAATTCAGTTATTCAGTTGTAAAAACAATCAACTAACAACTAAATATACATAAAAAGGAGAAAACAGCATTTTACACAATAGCCTTCCGAAATGTACAAATCATTGCCTTAATTTCTCTGCCCTGAATTTGAGGTTGCATTTACTTAATGCTGTGTGATTTCATCACTTGTTTCCTAACAGAGAAATGCTGTTGCCAAATACAGTGATAAACAAGCAAACAAGCACGAATGCTGAAGTCTAAACTCACCAGATGTCATCCAAAATTCGAATGGAAATCTTTATGCACAGAGGTTAAAGTACACCAGAGTCAGAGAAGGGTAACTACTTCAGATGTTATATTTTCGTTAAATTGCATCACCTCAGACACCACAGATAACACTTGTCTCAAAACAAAAAAAAAAAAAAAAAAAAAAAACACCATAAGGCCAAATGACCATTCCTGAAAGAGTAGTGACAGTTAATAAAACTGGATAAACTAAAAAGTCTTATGAAAATTTGGACTAGAACATACATGTCCCTCATTTAACACCTTGATATTTTAGAACCACACTAGGGTCCCTCACAGATAATAACGTAAGTGCAGGATATAAATATTTTATTGGAAAAAACCCTAAAATGTACATTTTCTAAATGACTTTTTAAGTTTCTCTTGTACTTGTATAACAAAGAGCAGAATTCCTATATAGGGCTACAAAAAAACTAAGAAAGGCCTGCATCAATAGAAGCAATGGAGTTGATATGGATAAATGCTGTTGCGGTGAAGTTCTGAAACACATGAAGCTGGTGTTTCAAGAGCCTGGCAGTAATGCCCTGACAATTGTTCTCGCTGGGAACAAAAGTTTTTTACCATTTG
>NC_056737.1:1185382721-1185562721 GCF_019279795.1 Protopterus annectens
TTCTCTACTCACTTCCCTCTTCTTATTAACAAAACTACCCCATGATCTTTCTACCCCACAACTCACCCTGTACATTGATGGCATAAATGGGGAATCTTTAGGTCCAACCACAACCACTCAACCAATGAATATATAAGCAATGAGAAGTGGAGGGTTCAGGGGGGGGGGCTTGTTCCCCCCTGCAAAAATAGATTTGTAATGCTGTTACATTGTTTTAAGGGTTTCATTGGTTTTGTCAAAACCCTGTAGTTTTGAGGTTTTCTGTTTTGGTATATGAATGTTTGATATAGCCTATACTGAACAACTGATACACAAGAGCAATTAATAGAGACAATGTGTCTGCGTATGTCTATATATATGTATATGTGTGTATGTCTATATATATGTGTGTGTGTGTGTGTGTGTGTGTGTGTGTGTGTGTGTGTGTGTGTGTGTGTGTGTGTGTGTGTGTGTCTGTGTGTGCAATATATATGTATATAAAATATGTATTAATGCCATTGTGCTGTTTTTATTGATCTGATGAAGCCTCACCTACTTACTGGTGGATAAGTAAAAGTGCTCCTGTGAGATTTTGGTTTTACTTACTCACTTCAGTTTTAATAACAGCTATAAACTGATGTAGTTACTCAAGGCCAAATTATATGTTTTCCCATGTCACCAGACTCCTGTCTCTAAGTGTTTGTAATGAACCTCCCCATGCTCATGTTAAGGTCTGTCAAGCTATTGTGTCTTCCTTTCCTGAGTAGATTCACTACTTTCTATAATTTATCACTAGCTTCACAAACTGTATTTAAGTCTCTTTTCAACAAAGATTCATACATATGTGTTTATGCTTCTACCACTGACTGAGTTTGTGTTAGTTTTATGACCTGCAACATCTACGCAGTTTCAGCATGTATGTATATTGTCAGTGGATCTATCTCAGTATGTTAGCTAATTCTTCCTAGTACTATAATAATAGTCTAAGGATTAATGCATCCTTGCCTCAGTTATACGGAGGTTATATATTCTGTTATTACATGGATTACACTGGAATAGAACAGTCAGTCAGGTTCAGTTCACTGTCATAGAGTGCTGGCAGTTCATAGGTTCATAGGTTCATAGGTTCATACTAGGCTATCTGCCCGAGGGCATTTACAAGCCTAGCCCATAGTTTTGTGGCTTACGCCACCCCTTTAGTTTGGGGAACTATGCCCATTATTTTGCTGTGCCTCTGTCGAGCAGTGACACTGAGGTAATCCCTGGGGTATATCTGCGATCTCCCATCCATTGGTCAAGATTTCTCTTGAACAAGGCCAGTGAGGTGCTCTGCCTCACATATACCGGGATTTTGTTCCACAGCATAGGGAGTCTTTGGGTGATGAATCTATGCCTCCAGCATGTCCTATTAATAGCCGTGTCGAGGTTTAAGTCTCCTGCCCTTGTGGCTCTGATGGATCTAGATTTTTTGAGGTGAAGCATGTTCATCAAATCAGGGTTTGACATGGCCTTGTATGTCAGGCACAGGTCACCTCTGAGCAAGCGGTGGCGACTGAATTGAGCTGGAGTTCTTACAGTCGGGCAGCATAGGACAGATTTTTGAGACCCTTTATCCTTTTGGTGAGGAATTTTTGTGGCCTCTCCAGCTGCTGCAAGTGTTGGGTCAGATACATTCTGAATGGGGCATTGTACTCAATCATTGGTCTGATGAGTGATGAGTATAGGGAGACTATGACCTCCCTTGATCTAGATGTGAATCCCTTCATGATAAGGTGGGCAATGTAGAAGGTCTTCCTAACTACTTTAGCAACATGGGTGTCGAATGACAGGCTGCTGTCAACCTGGGTCCCCAGGTCCCTGATAACTTCTTCTGTGCTCAGTGGATTGCCACCTATATGGTAGCTAGGGGTAACCTTGTTTTTCCCGAAGGGTATGACTATACATTTTTTGGCATTTAACTTTAGGCCATGGCTCTGGCACCAGTTATCCGTTTCTGTGAGACCCTTCTGAAGGATATCTGTGTCAGATGTGTTTTCAACTACGGCACCCAGTTTGCAGTCGTCTGCAAACTTTGTCAGCCATAACCCTCCTGTGTTTGCTTGTACTTCAGAAAAGTAGATGCCAAACAAGAGTGGGCCCAGGACTGAGCCCTGTGGGACACCACTTGTGACAGGCTTTGAGTCTAACATGGCGCCAGCAACTCTGACCCTGTGGGTTCTGTCACTCAGCCAGTTTGCAACCCATCTTGTGATGTATAGGTTAACATTTAAGCTGATGAGTTTTTCAATGATACCCGAGTGGGGTATTGTATCGAAGGCCTTCGCCAGATCGAGGTAGGCTGTATGGACTGCCTTTCCCTTATCAATGGCCTTGGTGACTGTTTCGAAAAAGTCAACCAAGTTTAAAAGGCATGATCTTCCTTTGACAAAGCCAAACTGGGTTGGATCCAAAGTTTGCAAATTCCCTATGTCTTTATTTATGAGATCCATTATGATCCTCTCCATGGCTTTGCAGATAAGGCTTGTCAAGCTAATGGGCCGTTAATTTCCAGGGTTGGTGGAGGCACCACCTTTGTGAAGTGGGACCATAGTCGCTGTGCGCCACTCCCTGGGTACATATCCAGAGGTGAGACTACGATTAAACAGCTGTCCTAACTGTGGGTTTAATTCCTCGTTGAGTGCGTGGAGCACACAGCCGGGGACACCATCAGGTCCCATGGATGCTGTGTTTTTTGCCTTGGAGAAAGCAGTTCTCACTTGGGCGTTAGAGATGTTTGGGGGGCTGCAATTGTTTGGTATAGATATCTCTCCTTTTGGGGGGGAGGGGGGGAGAAGTTAGCACTGAACCTGTCAGCCAGTATGTTGGCAATGTCTGTAGGATCAGTAATCTTCACATCATTTTGAACTAATTCTGAGCATATCTGGGTTACCTTAGACATACTACTTGCAGAACCCTTGCATGGCTCTTGGCACACTACTTGTATCTGATACATCAGTAAATAGTTGTACGTATTATTTCATAGTGAGGGAGCAAATTACCTGGCATAAAGGGCAGAAGGTTAGGCGCATCCTTTCACTGGGACAGCTAGACAGTTCCCAGCATGGTCCTGACTAGCTTCAATTATGGTTACAACAGTATAAAAGTTAAAGGTTATAACTTCACTGATTGTCAGTCTTTATAATACTTGTTACCCATTTTAAACATGGCAAATAACATCTACTTATCCCATTAGAGATAAGCTGATGAATTTGCATAGCCAGTGACAATAGTTATAGCAAGTGTCTGTCTCAATTAGGTATCAGTTGCATAGGGCAGGAATTTAGTAGATAAGCTCTAAGTCATTAGCTTCCAATAGGAGTAGATATGCAGATATGCTTTGTTATGAGCTTTTGATAGGTTATTTTGTCTATCAGTAAGGTTTTTTCATTTATTTTAAAAGTCCTGCATTTTCATAAGTTTGCGTATGTTTTAAACAAGCTCCACTGAGCTAGGTAGCCAGCCTGTACTCTGCTATCTGCATCTGTCATAATACATGTTGGTGTGAACCTCTTTGGGCTACATAAAGAGAGTCATGACTGAGCTTGCTGATTATGTATCCCATGTGGGTATGTCCCCAGCCTTAAGCAGCAGCATACTACCTTCACCCAGGATGATGCCGCAATACAAGCAAAGGATGATTTACTTCAACAAATGGTTTAACTTCTGGTGTCATTCTATTGGAATCCGGTTTCTGTCTGCCTGGGATGACATGATTGATAAACCTCAATGTTTTGCAGGAGACAGTCTCCATCTGTCACCCTTAGCTTGTCACCTACTGGCAAAGTGTATTGCCTCCCCATAGTGCTTTTTTTAGGCAATATCACAAGTACAAAATTTCCATTGCAAGATTTTCCTCAAACCCCATCAGGGTCATACTGTTAAATTCTAGGAGTCCTAACCTAAAACTACACTCATTGGAAGCTTCCTTCACCTTGGATGATGCTGACATCTGTGCAGTCACAGAAGCCTGGTTCAAAGCTGCAGAGAACACCCCAGCTATACTGCGCTATAATGCCTTCCACTTACTAAGAGCATCAGATGATAGTTGTAAATCCAAAGGAGGAGGACTATCTATTTTTATTAAAGACAAATACTCCTCCAGATTGGTACATCTAAATGAGTCCCTCAAACTTCTCCATGTAAAACTCTCTGTAGGTAGAACTCCTCTTCAGATTATCGCCAGTTATAGTACCTTCTCCATGAACCAGAGCACCCACAAGGCTTACAAGGACCTCCTGGAGTCCCTCAATATACCATCAAATGACATGATTTTGGGAGACTTCAGCTATCCATCAATAGGCTGATCTAACTATATCTGTACCTGCTCACTTGCCCAGAGATTCTTGAACTTTGAAAACTCCAATATCCTGGACTAGTTAACAGACACCCCTACTAGGGGATCAAACATCCTGGATCTGGTACTAATGAACATGAGTGATCACTGCGTCACCCCAAGTGTACAGTCATCTCAAATGAGATCTGACCATAAGCCCGTCACACTAGAAGTAACAATAGTGTTTGACTGTCCCCCAGACTTTAAACTAAACAATTTCTCCAAAGCTAACCTTTTCTTACGAGACAATACTACTAGTTTCATAGCCTCTACAGCTACTGATGGCAAGGATACCTATGCCAAGGTTTATTCCAATGCCTTGTATAAACACCTCCACAGTTGCATCAATCCAGCTGTACCCAATAGGATAAAATTAAGTTCCTCACGTAAGAACAAGCCTGTTTGGTGGACATCCACCATAAACAGGCTATATAACAGGACAAAGAAACTGCTGTCTAAAAGCATTAGAAATATTCCACAAGCTCAAAGGACTCCCTTATTGGACTAAATAAGAAAATTAGACATCTAGTGAAAAAATCCAAAGCTGACTGTGAATCTAAATTGGCCATACTAGCCAAAGGTATCTGCAAGGCATTCTTTGGCTATGTCCATAACCTCAGGGGTAAATCCCAGATTCGCACTAAACTTGTTGTAAATGCACAACATATGCTGAACATGGTGATATTGCTAACCTCCTGGCAGATAGATTCAGTGATAACTTCTGCCCTCTGTCACTGCCCAGTATAACACAAGACATTGCTCCCACAGGTCTCCCCCACCAGAAATCTCTAAGGAACAGGTCCTTAATACCCTTTTCAAGGCGATAAACATGGCCTCTATATGACTAGACAACATCCCTGGCTGCATTCTAAACTACCCAAAACAGGAGATAGCACCACCTCTGAGTACCATCTTTAGCCACAGTCTAACCACTGGGTATGTCCCTGCATACTAGAAAACTGCCACTGTAATCCCCTTCCACAAAGGGATCTCCTCTGCTGACCCCAGGAATTAAAGAGCAATAAGTCTGACCAGCCTCATATGCAAGGTCATGGAGAGAATCATCAAGGACCTCATCGACAGGGATATAGGCGATCCCCAAACACTAGACCCATCCCAGCTTGGCTTCGTCAAAGGGAGATCATGCCTAGTGAACTTGGTGGACTTCTTTGAGACAGTCACCAAAGCCCTGGATGAAGACAAAACTGTGCACATGCGGCCTAATTAGAACTAGTGAAGGCCTCCAATGCCATTCACCACTAAGGCATCATTGATTAACTTACACAACCGAATGTAAACCAGTATATAGTCAGGAGAGTTTCTAACTGGCTCACCAATAGAACACACACAGTTAAAATACCAGACTCTTCATCTGCCTCCAGACCAGTGACCAGCAGTGTATCACAGGACTTGGTGCTGGGGCATGTGGCTTGCAAAATTTCTAACTGACTGCAAGCTGCATTGAATCCCCTATTCATATTGCCACCCTTCAGG
Source organism: Protopterus annectens (assembly GCF_019279795.1). Lineage (NCBI taxonomy): Eukaryota > Metazoa > Chordata > Ceratodontiformes > Protopteridae > Protopterus > Protopterus annectens. Next base: position 1,185,388,567 of record NC_056737.1, read on the forward strand.
AAGGTTCTACTCAAACCAATGACTAGTGCAAAACTAATAGGCTCAAGTTAAACACTGAAAAATGCATCATCACCCCCTTTGGCAAGGGAGACATCTCTGAAAAGTACCACATTAACAATGACATCTTAAGTACCCAATCCATGGTAAGAGAACTGGGCACACAGGTTGAGAGCAACCTCTCCTTCAACCATCATGTTTCCACAGTGATACAGAAAGCCTTTTACTTTCCCCATCTCATCAATAAGGTAAGGGCCTCCAGAAAAAAAGAGATTATAACCCCCATGTACTCCTCTCTTATTAGACCAATTATAGAATACAATGCACCCTTTGGTATGTACCTCGAAAGGCACCTCCAACAATTAGGGAGACCTCAGAGGTACCTTACAAAGAAAATTCAAGGTGTTCAACACCTGTCCTATGCTGATAAATGAAAATCCCTGTCACTATACTTTGTGTCATACAGACTACTCAGAGGTGATCTCTGCCTAGCCTATAGGGTGACCTCAGAGCCAGTTCTGATGGAAATGCTGCACATTAGTAAATGGTACTCACTGGACTTGCTCTAGTGACCTCAGTATGAGAAGTGACATTAACAGCACCTGCTGGAGAGACAGGTTCATCTCCCAAAGGCTCCCCCTACTTTGGAATAAGCTTCCAGTCTTAGCAAATAAGAGATCTTTACTGACCCTATTCAAGCAAAATCTGAATAACTGGATGGAGAATCGCAAATTCACTCCTGGGGTTTTATCTGCATCCTTTCTGGACAGGGGGAATGTGTTGACACAGGTCCACTAATAGTACCATTAAAAGAGGGAAAAACTTGGCATCAGAGCCATTAGACTAGTAATTGCCCATCATCCTATGATCCTATGAAAAGGGATGAAAGATAAGACCTATCCTACTTTAGCTTGGCCAAACAGCTTATGGCATACATTTATGACTCCAGTTTGAGTAAATTAACAATATTCTCTGTATTAAAGAATACATATAATGTATATCATGCAAAGTTGAATTAGATCTGATGAAGCTCTGTTAAGGACCACAGCATTTAATATCTTTTATTTTTCAGTAATGAAGTATTAATGTCTAAACAAATAACAAGTGCTTGATTGCTATGAAGTGTCATCTGAGACTGGCTACAGTTCATTGTTCTTTTTTCTGATTTTAAGGAGGCTGAGCCAGCATATTTGATGCTCATGAAATACCAGTGATATATATATATATGTATATATATATGTATATATATATATATATATATATATATATATATATATATATATATATATATATATATATATATATATATATATATATATATATATATATATATATATATATATATATATATATATATATATATATATATATATATATATATATATATATATAATAGTTTACAAATTATGTTCAAAATTTAATTTAAGTCTAATATCGACCGATTGAAAAAAATCATTGAAAATAGAAAAAGAAATTTTCCAAAGGGAAAGAGTTTGGTTGTCCTTTCTTTTCCTTGGTTTTTCAGCGCTGTGGTGGAAAGTTACAGATCGGGTTCAGGTGAGTGTGCAATTGTGTGGAAGTGAGGGTTAGGGTGGTTTAGGTGAGTTAGGGTTAGGATGCAGGTCAGGTAAGTGTGCGATTGTGTGGACGTGAGGGTTAGGTCAGGGTAAGTGAGTTAGGGTTAGGCATGGGTGAGGTGACTGTGCGATAGTGACAGACCTTAGGGTTAGGGTTTGGGTTAAGGTAAGGAGATAGTGGTGTATGTATAGTTTAGTGCAGGGTTAGGTGTAAGAGTTTAGGTATATGTGCGTGGATTGCTGTTTGTTTGGTGTGCTTGTGTTGTGTGTATGTGTTTTGGAACAGCAAATTTTTTCCCTAGGAAAAAATTCGCTGTTCTGAATGTTTGATGTTTTAAATTTTCGATTCATAGGGTTCGATATTAGAACACTCTACATTTTGAATGTTCAGTGTTCTAATATAGACCGTATATATATATATATATATATATATATATATATATATATATATATATATATACATATATATGGGTCACCTTCATTTCATCGACAGTTCATTTCACTGACAACCAAGTCAGCAGATCCAATTCACCGAAAACCCATTTCACTGACACTTCATTTCACCGACACTCATTTAGTCAAAAATTATATATGGCCCATTTCCCACTGTAGAGCGACCCTGGAGTTAGAATATATAGTAAGAGGTGGTGTGGGGGGTAAAGCCCCCCACATATCATAAACGTTTTACAGTATACAGATGCATTCTTACAAGTGCAATGAATAACTATTACCAAAAAAGCATTGTAGAACCCTAGTATGAGCTCCCCACACCCCCAATTGTGGGGGGTGTGCCCCCCACACACACCCCCTTACTTAATATGCTAACTCCAGGGTCACTCTATAGTGGGGAATGGGCCATATATCATTTTCGACTAATTGAGTGTCGGTGAAATGAAGTGTCAGTGAAATGAATCTTCGGTGAATTGGGCCTGCTGACCTGGTTGTCAGTGAAATGAACTGTCGATGAAATGAAGGTGACCATACACACATATATCTATATATATATATATATATATATATATATATATATATATATATATATATATATATATATATATATATATATATATATATATACACACACACACACACACACACACACACACATAGAGTCATAGGTTTATAGGGTCATAGGGTCATAGGGTCATAGGTTCATAGGTTCATAGGGTCATAGGGCCTTGGGTTCATAGGTGTCTACTAGGCTATGGTCCTGGAACGTTTACAATACTAGCCCATAAGATTACCCTGGCATCATGCCGCCAGATGTTAGTTCCCAGCGCCTCTATCAAGTAGAGCCACTGGAGTGATCCCAGGGGTGAAATTTCTATTTCCCATCCACTCATCAAGATTTCTCTTAAAGTAGCCAATGAGGTGCTCTGCTTGACATATATGGGAAGCCTATTCCATAGCATGGACAGTCTCTGGGTTATGAACCTGTCCCTCCAGCATATTATGTTGCTTGTGGTAATGAGGATGAGGTCTCTGGAGGATGTGATATGGAGGGATTGGGATTTCTTTAGATGTAGCATTTCTAACAGAGCTGGGTCAGACACAGCTTTATAAGTCAAGCAGAGATCGCCTCTAACTAGGTGATATGAGACAGAGAATAGCTGGAGTTTTTTGAGTCTGTCCATATAAGACAAGTGTTTAAGGCCTGGGATCCTCTTTGTGAGGTACTTTTGCCGCCTCTCCAGTTGATGCAGGTGTCTAGTGAGGTGCATGGCAAATGTGACATTGTACTCAATGATTGGCCTAATGAGGAAAGATTAAAGGGATATAATGACCTCTTTCTTCCTTCAAAACCCTTAGTAATGAGATGTGGCACATAGAAGGACTTTCTGACCACAGTGGCAATGTAATGGTCGAAAGAGAGGTTGGTGTCAACCTGTGTTCCCAGATCTATTATAATGCCTTCTGTGTTCAGTGGACTACCATCAGTATGGTAATTCAAGGGAACAGTGTTTTTCCCAAAGGGGATGACGACATATTTTTTGGCATTGAGCTTAAGGCATAGTTCTGACACCAGTTGTTGGTCTCAGTGAGGCCTTTCTGTAGGATGAGAACATCACTTGGGGAGTTAATAATAGCTCCAAACTTACAATTGTCTGCAAACTTTGTCAGCCAGAGTCCCTTCATGTTGGCCTGGCCTTTAGAAAAGTAGATACCAAACAGGAGAGGACCCAGGACCAAACCCTGTGGGATGCCACTCATGACTGGTCTGCAGTCTGACTTGGAGTCAACTACTTTCACACTGTGGGTTCTATCTGTGAGCCAGTTTGCAACCCACCTAGTGATATAAGGGTTGATGCCTAGCTTAGTGAGTTTTTCTATGATTCCTGAGTGGGGAATAGTATCAAAGGCCTTGGCCAGATCAAGGTAGGCTGTATGAACCACCTTGCCTTCAGCCACAGTTCTGGTGACTGACTCAAAGAAGTCAACCAAGTTGAGCAGGCATGATCTACCCTTCACAAAACCAAACTGTGTGTGATCCAGAGTTTGGAGATTCCCTATATCCTTGTTTATTAGGTCCATGATGATGCATTCCATAGCTTTGCATATCAGACTCATCAGGCTAATGCGGAAATAGTTCCTAGGGTCTGTAGTCACTCCTCCTTGGTGGAGAGGGATGACTGTAGCAGTGCGTCATTTGGTAGGGACAAAGCCTGAGGTGAGGCTGTGATTGAACAGGGCACACAGGTGAGGTGCCATTCACTCTGTAGTTCATGTAGAACACAGCCAGGAATATTGTCAGGTCCTATAGAAGCTGTATTCTTGGCCTTGGACAGTGCTGTTTTAACCTATGCAGCAGTAATACAGGGTGCCTGGTAATCTACTGGTATTGTGATTGGTCCTTTGGGGGGAGAGAGAGGGGAAAAGTTGGCACTGAATCTGTTGGCCAGTTTATTGGCAGTATTTGTTGGGTCAGTATAGGAGGTACCATTGTGCAGTTGCTCTGAGGAAATCTGGGTATTGCTGTGGATATTCTTTACATAACTATAGAAGGGCTTGTGGTTGTCTTTACTGTCTGCTGCAATTCTGTTTTCATAGCTAGCTTTAGAGGATTTGATGAGGGATCTCAACTTTTTGTTGAGGCTGATAAGAGAATTTTTCCAGTCTTGGGACTTTACCTTATTCCGCATCAGTTCCTCCTTCTGCTGTAGAATTTGTTTATGGCAGCGGACCACCAGATTGGCTTCCTTTTTTTAGGAGGAGAGCGTCTTGGTTCTATTGGGTATGGTGAGATCCATACATTGGTGTACGTGTTCATTCAGTGCATTGGTATATGGTTCGGCAGTCATGCAAATATTCTCCATTTGCATGGATGCCATGAAGTTAGCCACCTCTGTTTTTAGGAGCCCAAAGTTAGCTGTGGAGAAGTTTTTCTTGGTGGTTACATTTGCGGGGGTGGGGGGATGTGGATTTCCAAGGTGATTAGTTTGTGGTCGGATCTAACCAGGGAGGAGTTGACTACTGATGTAGAGCAACAGTCACCCATGTTAGTAGGATGTTGCTACCTCTAGTGGGGGTAAAAACAAGCTGGTCCAGGGCATTGGAATTAATGAATTCCAGGAAATGTTGGGCAAGTGTATTGGTACATGAGTAGTTTTCCCAGTCAATGGAGGGGTAGTTGAAGTCACCCAGTATGAGAGTATTAGGTTGGACCCTAATATTCTCCAAGGTGCTTAGGAATGTGGAGTGTGAGTCTTGGGACATGGTTGGGGATCTATACCAGGCTACAACCTGAATCACTGTCTTATCCAGTGTTAGCTGCACCTGAAGTATCTCAGATGCATTATGCTGGGCTACCAGTCTAGAGGTGTGCGCATCCTTTATGAATATGGAAACACCACTGCCTTTGAAGCTTTGGCCCAAGTTCTGGGGCCGAAAGGTGTGGAATGAGTTATAGCCTGGTAGTGCAGGGGTGGTTTCTGCTGCCTTGAACCAGGTCTCTGTTACAGTACAAATTTTGATTTTCTCCCTTTTAAGGAGTATTTCGAGCAAGTGCATTTTGAGATTTAGACTTCTAGTGTTGAGCAGCATGACCCTCAGATTGCATTTGTTTGTAGCTGTTACGGTGGTAATTTGGTCTTTGGAACACCACCTAAAAAAGACACTATAAGTGTGGTAAGAGCCTTGGCCAGTATTCAGAAGCCCAGGGGTGACAGCTGCAGGCCATCTCTGGCAAAGCACTGGGTCTGTCAATCATGTCATCCCAGGCAGAGAGATACTGGATCCCCTTACAATGACACCAGAAACTTATCCAATTGTTGAAATCAATCATTTTCTGCTTGTATTGTGGTATCATTCTGGGTGATGGTAGGATGCTGCTCAGGGCTAGGGTCATAACCGCCTGACTACATAATCTGAGAGCTCCTCCATGTCTCTTTTTATGTAGTCCAGGGAAGTACGTCTCAGGTCATTCATACCTACATGTACAATGACAGAGTCATATTTGTACTTGTTGTTGAGGGACCTGAGTGCGTGCATTATGTGGTGGATCTTGGCACCTGACAGGCAGCTGACTGTTACTTTCTCCTTATTCACCCTAGTGAGAGGGACATCAGTGTGCCTCACTATCGAGTCACCTATGACTAGTGTGTTGGGTATGCTGTTTTGCCTTAGGGGCTTTGGTTCAGAGGCACACTGTTTAGGAGAGTTATGTGTCTCATGATTAGTGTTGTGTTGTGTTGGTCAAGTGCATTACTGCCTTGGAGGTCTCTGCTGTTTGGGTAGATTTTAACTAAGACCTTCCGTAAAGGTGGGTGTGAGGTTTGTGTTTTTATGTGATGGCAGTGCTGGTTTGTGTTCTGGAGGGCTATGAGTTCAATGTGATGTGGTGCAAGTGTTGACCGTCTCCTCTTGACCATCTATTCTGGTCTTGGCCGGAGGGTGCGTGGCTTCCAGTTTGGATATATGAGTACATCTCTCTCAAGTCTGAGTGTTGGAAGGTAAGGGGAGAGGGTTTTCACTGTACATGAGGCTTTTGCTACATTTCCTCAGGATGCCCAAGTTCACCAGGTTAATAGGAGAAAGCACAGGGAACTGACGTTTAGGCATGCCTGTAGGGGTGGGCATTATTTATAAGTACTGGAGCTGTTTCCTTGTAGAAAGCTTAGTGCTGGTAGCACTTTTGTGTGCTACAATAATTGCTCAAGAAGTCTGGTAAAGTGCTAAACTAATAAGCTAGTAAAAGTGCAGGAGAGGAGAGAACTAGCAGAACTAAGGGAATAATTGAAGAGCAGACTTTGCCCCCACTCAGAAGCTTGCAAACAGTCCTAGATACAGCAAATCTGCATCTGGACTAGACTAGTTACAGGAAAGGTGGGAAAAGCGCAAATGCGGGTTTTTAAACCAGATAGTTGAAAGAGATGGAAAAACTGCCCAAATGGCCAAATAAACTACAATTTTTTTTGGCCAGAAACCACTCCTCTTGTGTTAGATAGGCTACCTAGTACTTACCACTCTCACTGACAAGCTAGAAGGCTTCCCTCCAACACAGAAAGGCTTGGGGGGGGGGCTCAGAAGCTTACAAACAGTCCTGGCTACAGCAAATTTATATCTGGACTAGACTAGTTACAGGAAAGGTGGGAAAGAAGCACAGATGTTGTCTTTTAAAACAGAAAGTTGAAAGAGATGAAAAAACTGCCCAAACGGCCAATAATCTCTCTCTCTCTCTCTCTATATATATATATATATATATATATATTTATATTTATATATATATCTATCTATATATATATATATATATATATGTATGTATATATAAAATTTCATGTATTTTTATTTTATTTTACATTTGATGACTGTGTTAGTCTAACTGAGCTAAGTATCGCTTTTTCAGCAGAGGCCCAGGGAGAAAAGCTCCACAGTTTTACAAATTTAGTGTTAACAATGCCAGTGGGTTACAGCATATACATACAATGAAATGCATTTTATCAGAAAAATGTTTGTCTTTTCAGCTTTTCCTGGTTACGAGTCGCCACAGCGGAACTTCAGTCTGCTAATGATTGGTTCATAGGTTAGTACTAAGCTAACTGCCCTTGCGAGCCATTTTAAGCCTAGCCAATTATCCCCTGTGAGATTCAAACCCTGTACCTTGTGTTTGCAAAGCAAACACCTTAACCATTAGGCTACCCGACGCCCAACCTTCAGTGAAGGCACACCCATTCATGCATGTCTTTCGGGGACCACTCGACCATGGGGAGGACATGCAGACTCCGCACGGAAGGCACTCCAGCCGAGAATCGAACAAGAGAACCCCTTGCTGTGAGGCAACAATGCTACTGCTGTACCACCGTGGCTTAGTATTTTTTAAAATAATAGTGGAAAAAAAAAATAAAACATAATAAGCATATATAACAGAAATTGTTCGATATAAACAGTGAAGAGTTCATAGTGTAAGTAGTTATTTCATGAGATGTGACATTAGAAGTGGAGATAAGAGACGGAGAAGAAGGCTGATACTTTGAGGAGGTTTATGAGCTGAAAAGGTTTGAAGTTTTGGTGATGACATATGAATTAATGGGCTTGATCAGGGAGGATGAGTGCAGAGGCAGGACCAGGGATTTTGGAGGTACTCTCTAGTGGTAGTTTTGAACTGCTTTGGATGTTTGAGGGACCTGATTTCTAGTGGTAATTTGTTCCATTACATCATTGGATTGTAGCTGTAGAGGTTGCAGCAGATTTTAGTCATACATTTGTATATTTGTAGTAGGTTAAGGTCCGAGCTACATGGGGACCTAATGGGGAATATTGAGAGATGAGGGGTGATGGGCTAAGGCAGAAGGATTTCAGGTATAGAGTGAATTATTTGTAGCTGAGAGAGTAGAAGCTGGTGAGGTAATTCCAACCATTTAAGGTATCTTAGTGAAAGACAATGATGCGATTTATAAGTTTGTTGAGCAGCGAATCTGGCAACTTTGTTGTAGATAGGCTCTAGTTTAGTCTGTAGTGTGGAGTTAAGATTGGTAAGAATTTGGCAGCTATATATAAGGCTAGGTAGGAGGTACGCATGAGAGAGGGTTATTTTGGCTTTATTAGTCAGAAACTTTTTGTTTCAATAAGGAAGGCCAAGTTTTTGGTGTGTCTTTTTGATGCAGTTGTTCACATGTAGATCAAACTTGAGTTGGTCATCTATTATTACTCCTAGTAGTTTTATACTAGGTTCAACATTAATGGGGGTGTTTTTAAGCGACAGTACAGAAAATGTACATTTAAGTCGGGTAAGAGTTTTGTGTTTTTAGGGTTAAGAATTAGCTGGTTGTCACTGAGCCAGGATTTGACTGAGTTAAAAGATGCTTAAGTTGAAGAGATGAGGTCAGACAGAGTATCAGCGATGGTGATGATGGTAGAGACATCTGCGTATTGTACAAGGGATGACTGAGGACAGGGAGTATCAGCGATGGTGATGATGGAGACATCTGCGTATTGTACAAGGGATGACTGAGGACAGGGAGTATCTGCGATGGTGATGATGGAGACATCTGCATATTGTACAAGGGATGACTGAGGACAGGGAGTATCAGCGATGGTGATGATGGAGACATCTGCGTATTGTACAAGGGATGACTGAGGACAGGGAGTATCAGTGATGGTGATGATGGAGACATCTGCATATTGTACAAGGGATGACTGAGGATAGGGAGTATCAGCGATGGTGATGATGGAGACATCTGCGTATTGTACAAAGGATGACTGAGGATAGGGAGTATCAGCGTTGGTGATGATGGAGACATCTGCATATTGTACAAGGGATGACTGAGGACAGGGAGTATCAGCGATGGTGATGATGGAGACATCTGCGTATTGTACAAGGGATGACTGAGGACAGGGAGTATCAGCGATGGTGATGATGGAGACATCTGCGTATTGTACAAGGGATGACTGAAGACAGGGAGTATCAGCGATGGTGATGATGGAGACATCTGCATATTGTACAAGGGATGACTGAGGATAGGGAGTATCAGCAATGGTGATGATGGAGAGATCTGCATATTGTACAAGGGATGACTGAGGACAGGGAGTATCAGCGATGGTGATGATGGAGACATCTGCATATTGTACAAGGGATGGCTGAGGATAGGGAGTATCATCGATGGTGATGATGGAGACATCTGCGTATTGTACAAGGGATGACTGAGGACAGGGAGTATCAGCGATGGTGATGATGGAGACATCTGCGTATTGTACAAGGGATGACTGAGGACAGGGAGTATCTGCGATGGTGATGATGGAGACATCTGCGTATTGTACAAGGGATGACTGAGGACAGGGAGTATCAGCGATGGTGGTGATGATGGAGACATATGCATATTGTACAAGGGATGGCTGAGGACAGGGAGTATCAGCAATGGTGATGATGGAGACATCTGCGTATTGTTCTAGGGATGACTGAGGACAGGAGGTGTAGAGTAGATTAGTGAATATATTGAATAGTAATAGGCCAAGGATAGATCCTTGGGGACACCCATTTTGACAGGAAGAGGAGGGGAGAGATCCAAGAGCCATCTCACTGATTGTAGATGGTTAGTGAAATAGCTGGAAAACCAGGTAGTAGTAAAGGCAGAGGAATTTAGGTTAGCCAGTTTATTCTCCAGAAGTGGGTGAGAGACCGTATCAAAGGCTTTTGAAAGGTCGAGTAATAGGCAGGAGACCAACTTATTATTGTTTTTCTGGCTAGAGAAATAGTATTAATGAAAGATATAAGGGCAGTTGTAGTGCAATGTTTAGGGTTGAACGCCATGCTGTGTAGGAGTAAGGAAGTTTTCCTGTAGAAAGTATTTCATGATTTCTTTGTGTATGCATCTTTCCAGTATGTTTGAGAGTGGTGAGAGGATCGCTATCGGTCTGAAGTTTGCAATGTCAGTGGAGTTATCTCCTTTGTGAATGGGTATGGTGTAGAATTTTTTCCAGATGGGACCTTAGATTCTGAGATGGAGTGATTTATTAGGATTGATACAGGGCGAGCAAGGGATTCAGCAGCAATATAGGTTCATAGGTTCATAGGTAGGTACTAGGCTATCGGCCCAAGGCCTATGTAAGCCTAGCCAACAAGGTTCCCTGGCTTACGCCACCCAAGAAAGTTATTTTTCTGTGCCCCTGTTGAGCAGAGCCACAGAAGTGATCCCTGGAGTATATTTCCTATTTCCCATTCACTTAACAAGATTTTTCTTGAAGAATGCTAATGAGGAACTTTGCTTGACATAGATGGGTAGCTTGTTCCAGAGTGTGGGAAATCTTTGGGACAGAAATCTATCCCTCCAGCATGTCCTGTTTATTGTGGTGACAAGGTTTAGGTCCCTAAAGCGTGTAGCTCGAAGGGTTTGTGATTTCTTTGAGTGTAGCATGTCCAACAGCTCTGGGTTTGACATAGCTTTGTATGTTAGGCAGAGATCACCTCGGAGTAGGTGATATGCTATGGAGTAAAGCTGAAGTTTTTTGAGACACTCATTGTAGGGCATCTGTTTGAGACCAGTAATCCTCTTTGTGAAGTACTTCTGTAGCTTTTCCAGCCGCTGCAGATGTCTTGTGAGGTACATTCCAAATGGGGCGTTGTACTCTATAATGGGTTTAATGAGTGTCGAGTAGAGGGGAACAATTACCTCTTTTTTCCTGGATGAGAACCCTTTAGTGATGAGGTGTGCCATGCAGAAGGATTTCCTGACTACTGTGGTGATGTGATTTTCAAAGGAGAGAGTACTGTCCACCTGGGTCCCAAGGTCTCTTATCTCACATTTGGCATTAAGTAGACTGCCGCCTATGTGGTAGTTCATGGGTGCAGAGTTTTTACCAAAGGGGATGACACTGCACTTTTTGGCATTGAGCTTGAGGCCGTGCCTCTGACACCAGACATCTGTCTCAGTGAGATCCTTCTGTAGGATGTCTACATCATTTGGGGACGTGCCTATGGCTCCTAGTTTGCAGTCATCTGTGAACTTCATTAGCCAGAGGCCTTCTGTGTTAGCCTGTACTTCAGAGGAGTAGATACCAAACAGGAGAGGTCCCAGCACTGAACCCTGTGGTACTCCACTTGTCACTGGTTTGAAGTCAAATTTGGAGTCTACACCTTTTACAGTGTGGATTCTGTCAGTGCGACAGTTGGCAACCCATCTTGTGACATAGGGATTTGTACCTAGTTTAGTGAGTTTAGTTATAATTCCAGAATGATGGATAGTGTCAAAATCCTTGGCGTGGTCAAGATAGGCTGTGTGAACCACTTTACCCTTGTCAAGGGATTTGCTGACTGCCTCAAAGAAGTCAATCAGGTTCAGGAGGCATGATCTGCCTTTCACAACAACGAACTGGGTGGGGTCCAGAGTTTGGAGGTTACCAATGTTTTTGTTTATGAGTTCCATGATGATTTGTAGGAAATAGGGAGGCAGGTTGTCAGCAGAAGCAGAGCAGGTTTAAGTTGAGAGAGCAAGGATTTTATATAGTTAGTGGGTGCAGTTGTAAGACAGAAAGTGGTAGACAAGTTAAGAGTAGGAGAGGATTTAAAATGTTAGTTGAGTTGGTAGTAGAGAGAAGGAATTTGTCAACTTAGATACGGATTCAATCATATATGAATTGAATGAGGTAGCTGTTGCTTCTGGTTTGTTGCTAGGGCAGGGGTTGAAAAAGGAATGGTTATCAGGGTGCAGGGTTTTGTTTATAGAGTTCCAAACTTTCTTGGAATCTGTTTTTTTTGAGCAGTTAGGGGGTAAAGTAAACATTCTTTTTGTCTTTGTGGATGTGTTTTTTTGCCTGATTTCTCAGTTATTTATATATTTGCAAATGGGATGGGAGCTTAGTTTTTACCCACCTTTTCCATGCCCTGTCTCTAGTTTTCATTAGGGTGCGGGTGGCATTGGTAAGCCAAGGGGATATATTAGATTTGATAAAACAGTGCGGGGTGGAGCAAGAGAGTTAAGAATGTTAGGTAAAGTAGAGTTGAAAGAGCGGACAGCTTCATCAAGGGGGAGATAGATTAGATGTGTCCAGTTTATCCTGGAGAGGAGGGCATTAAACTTCTCAGGACAGAACATGGATAGTTTGTGACAGGTTATGTATCTGTGAGGTCTTGTGAAATAGGGAGTATATCTAAGAATTTTCACAGGGGAGTGATCACTTGGGAGTCAGGTAGGGTCTCAGGGTTTTGATATTTGTGGGGATCTGTGACTAAAATCCAATTGATGAGACAGCTGGGGGTATGTGATCTGTTTATACGGGTGGGAGTTGAGATAAGTTGTACAAAGCCATGTAAGTTGATTCATGAAGTAGTGGTTTGGGACTGAAGAGTTAGCCAGTTAATATTCACCTCCCCAAGAAGAACAGTCTCATTGTGGATGTTTTGAGAAAGGTAAGAGAATGTTTTCTAGAAGGGAAATGCTATCTCCAGGGGGACTGTAGATAGCTATGACTGTGATAGTGGTGTAATTCCAGGGGGACTGTAGATAGCTATGACTGTGATAGTGGTGTAATTCTGGGGACTGTAGATAGCTATGACTGTGATAGTGGTGTAATTCCGGGGGGACTGTAGATAGCTATGACTGTGATTGTGGTGTAATTCCGGGGGGACTGTAGATAGCTATGACTGTGATAGTGGTGTAATTCCGGGTTGGATAGCTATAACTGTGATAATGGTGTAATTCCAGGGTGACTGTAGATAGCTATGACTGTGATAGTAGTGTAATTCCGGGGGACTGTAGATAGCTATGACTGTGATAGTGGTGTAATTCCGGGGAGACTGTAGATAGCTATGACTGTGATAGTGGTGTAATTCTGGGGGAACTGTAGATAGCTATGACTGTGATAGTGGTGTAATTCTGGGGGGACTGTAGATAGCTATGACTGTGATAGTGGTGTAATTCTGGGGGGACTGTAGATAGCTATGACTCCAATAGTGGTATAATTCCGGGGGGAATGTAGATAGATATGACTGTGATAGTGGTGTAATTCTGGGGGGACTGTAGATAGCTATGACTGTGATAGTGGTGTAATTCCGGGGGGACTGTAGATAGCTATGACTGTGATAGTGATGTAATTCTGGGGGGACTGTAGATAGCTATGACTGTGATAGTGGTGTAATTCTGGGGGGACTGTAGATAGCTATGACTGTGATAGTGATGTAATTCTGGGGGGACTGTAGAGAGCTATGACTGTGATAGTGGTGTAATTGTTAAGTTTAAAGTTAGCTGTCAGGAGTTCAGCAGGTGAGAAGGAGGGAGAGGGTTGGTTTAGACTTTAAGGGGTAAGATGGTTTGAATATACGATGGCCACTCCTCCACTTTTTTCTTTTGTCTATCAAGTCTAAGAATATTATATCCATGGGGGAGGCTATCACTGTCACGGTTTTGTGGATTCAGCCAGGTTTCGGTCAGGGCAACTTTATCAGGGGTGTGGTTAGCCATCACCAGGTTTCAGTCAGGGTGACTATATTAGGGGTGTGGTTAGTCATCGCCAGGTTTCAGTCAGGTGCCTATATCAGGGGTGTGGTTAGTCATCGCGAGGTTTAAGTCAGGTGCCTATATCAGGGGTGTGGTTAGCCATCGCCAGGTTTCAGTCAGGTGCCTATATCAGGGGTGTGGTTAGTCATCGCCAGGTTTCAGTCAGGTGCCTATATCAGGGGTGTGGTTAGCCATCGCCAGGTTTCAGTCAGGTGCCTATATCAGGGGTGTGGTTAGCCATCGCCAGGTTTCAGTCAGGTGACTATATCAGGGGTGTGGTTAGCCATCCAGGCATGGAGTTCACTAATTTTGTTCAGCATGCTTCTGAGATTCATGGAGTAAAAAGATACTTGCTTTTTCGGGGGAGTAGTTTAGGGCTAGATAGGGACGTTAGCTTTATTGCCTGGGGGGAGAGTTTGGGCCAGTATTTGGATGAATGTCACCTAATAGTAGTACAGACTTAGGGATGAAATGGTGCTTGTAGAGTAGGTGCATTATTTTATTTTCTAAAGAGGTGGAAAGGGAAGGAGGTATTTTGATTCTGGGGAGGATAGTATTTACAGGAAAGACAGATAAGAAGATAGAGAAACTGCAGAGGATGTGTGAAGACATTGACATTAGTATTTGCAGGAGGAAAGTAAGTGGAGTTAGCTGAGAGTTATAAGAGGTAAGAGTGTATAGGAGGAGAAGGGGAGGCAACAGAAGAAAGGCTTGGATTGAAAAAGACATGTCAGTAAGGAGGATCAGTAGTTAAGAGGGAGATAAATGTTGGTTTCAAAAGTTTCAAAACTTTGATCATATGGTTTCGGCCATATGGGTTTCAAAGTTTTAAAACTTTGATAAAACAAAGTAGACCCATATATATATATATATATATATATATATATATATATATATATATATATATATATGTGTGTGTGTGTGTGTGTGTGTGTGTGTGTGTGTGTGTGTGTGTGTGTGTGTGTGTGTACATATCTATAGGTTCATAGGTTCATAAGTGTTACTAGGCTAACAGCCACAGGGGCCATTTAGACCTAGCCATGTATGCTAAATCTCTGACAAGTTCAGATACCCTTGCTAAATAAAAACATGGGCTTGGGAGATAAAACATTTACAAGCAGGAGCCTGGGAGAATAACCATTTATGGGTTGCCTGTATCCATTAGAGACATAGGTGCCAAAACAGGGATGAATTTACTGTTCTCCATCCAATTGTCCAAGTTGCACTTGAAATGGGTTAGGGAGAAACTCTGCTTCACATGGATGCGGAACCTGTTGCATAGAAAGGGTAGTCTCTAGGATACATACCTGTCTCTCCAGCAAGTCATATTTATATCACAGCCAAGGTTTAAGTTTTACAATGGGTAATTATGGTGCTGTTTGTTTTGTGGATATGCATGAGATCTATCAGAGTGGGGTCTGACAATGACCTAAATGCCAGGTGTAGATCTCTCCTCAAAAGCCTGTAGGAGACAGAATACAGGGATAGGGCCTTGAGGCAGTCTGCATAGGACATTTTACATATGCCCTGTATTCTTTTTTGAGGAACCTCTGTGGACATTCAAATTGTTGGATATGCATGGCTAAGTACATACCAAAGGGGGCATTGTACTCAGTGATAGGTCTGATGAATGCTGAATACAGTGGAACAATGACTTACTTGGACTTAGTCACCATACCTTCATTTGTAAGATGCGCAGCATAGAATGATTTCCTCACCACTGAAGACAAGTGATGGTGAAAGGCTTGATTATTATTTATGTGTGTCCCTAAATCCCTGACTACTGGGTCAACTCTAAGGGGTGTGTTGTCAATATGATAGTTACCATGGGTAGATGACTTCCTGAAGGATACTATTATGCATTTCTTGGCATTTAGTTTAGTCCATGGCTCTGACACCAGTTGTATATCTGGTGTCAGCCCTTCTTGGAGAACATGAGTCAGTATGGGATTCAGTAACAGCTCCTAATTTGCAATCATCCTCAAGTTTAGTCAGCCAGAGAAGTTAATTCCAAAAAAGAGCAGAACAAAGGACTGATCCATGATGGACTCCACTTGTGACTGGCCTCTTTGTAGAGGTTGACTCCCAATTCTAACTTCATGGGTTCTCTCTGTGATCCAGCTGGCTAACCACTGGGTAACATACGGGTTTGTACCTGACCTCTTGAGTTTATCAACAGTGCCTGAGTGGGGTATTGTGTCAAGTGCCTTGGACAGGTCAAGGTAGGCAGGGGGAGTTATATTTGATGGTATTTTCTGAGGGAAGGTTGAGGAGGAAAGAGGGGTAAAGTTGGAGCTGAATTTATTGGCCAGTAGATTTGCTATATCTTCTGGCTCAGTATAGGTGGCTGGATTTGTGATGCCCATGCACTGGCCCAGTAATCAAGGAGCCTCAATCCTCACCACTAACACCAGTGAGGGATGTGAACATTTGGAGGATGAACAGTACACACACAGTAAAGTACAATTTCCCTTAAGAGCACACAGAGATCACAGTCAGTCTGGGGCTGGTTTCTCCCTCTCTCTCTCTCCATATCCCCAATAAGACTCCCCACTGGCACAGCTATAGGGATAATATCTCAGCCGAGTGGTCAAGACAAAACCTCCAGCACCTTCTCTGTTCAACCAGTGCTTCATGTCCCTGCCCAAGTAGCTGACGCACACACACTTTGAGATTTGATTTATATACAGACACACAGACACTCCTAGCGAAGCATGGCACAGGTTCTCCAGCTATGCCTCCTTCTGCCCAGAGTATACCATAGTACCACCTGCAACCAACCACCCTTATCAGCTACTATAAAGGCCCTTACCAAAGGGTGTCCAGTTCTACTCTGCAATATTACTATTATCCAAATGGCAAGTGTGATTAAGACTTGAAGGCTATTTAGGAGTTGCTTGTGCAGTATCACCAAATACATATGCAAGTATGCTAAGAGCGTATATATCTCTATACCAAACCAGCCACAATTAAAATATGTAAATATATTTAATAATACATAATAAAAGCACAAGACAATACTCATTAAGTCAACACAGTGACAACAGAGTTCAGAATCACAGGAAACACTTTAAAACAACATTGCAGAATAGTCTCACATAAATACATTAAACATCTAAACTAATATTACTGTGTCCCTATCTATCTCTAAGAGAAACTATGCTCTAAATAACTTACTTACAGAGCAAGGCAAAGTGCTGTTGATGTCAGATCCAGAAAAAAATACAAAATGCACTGACATTCTCTCTGAGATAGTTCTTACATTAATAATAGAAATTACTGCTGAATCATCTCGGATTACATCATTCTTGTCACATCTGCCTAAGTTTCCCAGGCTAGCAGGAACTTAAATTTTAACATGTCTGTGTTAAAAATACTTATCTCTCAGAAGCTGACAATTCTCTCTTAGAAGCTTGCCTGAAACTGAAAGTTGAAAACAATTACCTTGAAAACCTGTAATTACCTCTGTTTCCAGACAATAGAAAGAAGCCTAGACATCCTGTCTCTTAGCTGAGATAAACTAACTTTATAACACATTGTAAAACTATTTACGTATCAGCTTATTTTCTTGAAATTTTGCAAGTTAACTCTGTATGTCCCAGTTTCTACTATGAAAACATACATTTGCACTGGCACATTATTTATACGCATGTCTTTTCTTTTCCAGCAGGGTGCACTGTGGTTACAATCTTGAAGCTCCATACAGTACATGTACTTCTCTGACATTTTTAAGGCAATCATACAAATCATATTGCTATTCACAAATGACATAGAATTATTTACAAAATTCTATCTAGCTGGGCTGGCAATGTCACATTTCTATATAAATCATATTAATATTTTCAAGTGACATATAATTATTTACAAAATTTCAGAAACAAAAAAAATAGAAGCTCAAAACACTGAGAAAAGAAAACATTTCCCTACTCCCTGCAATGCCCCCCCACACACACACACACACGCAGATACATACAGTATATATATATATATATATATATATATATATATATATATATATATATATATATATATATATACACTATGGTACACAAAATCGATAAATAACATCAATTTCCATTAATGTGGAAGAGCAGAATGCCAAAAATGGTTTGCACAATTTAGTGCATTCGATATTTTTGACATTCCCCTCTTCAAGCCATGAAAATTAGCTCACCTCTACCTCCCTGCACCCCCCACAGCCCCTGCACATTAAATATACCAACTCCGAGATTGCACTACAGTGAGGAAATGGGCTACTTTCCAGTTCCTCCCTGAAGCGTGACCTCCCTCTACAGTCTCGGCACATTGCTTCTCAAAAGATCAAATGCATCACACAGCTCAACTAACCTTGTTTGACTGCTTTTGGTTTCATTTCCTGCCCCTTGGAAATCATAATTTTGCACATCAGCCATTTGACTTCCTGCAGTTCGGGCTTACAATCAAATTTTCAAAGGCTCAAGTCCAAAAGTCGTGTGAGCAAAAGGCAGTTTTCAAAGTTGCACAGTGCTGGATGGGAAAAGTTTTGAAATGATTTATTGTGCCTCTTTTTTTATATAAAAAAAAGGGTGCCTAGGGGACAGTATATAAGGGCAAGCAGAATGACAACTAGTGATACAAATTTAAAGGAGGAATTTCATTTTATATCTAATTTATTTTTAAATAGGGGGTATGAAAAAGGTTTTTTGGAACAGTTAGAAAAGGAAATTTTGGAGAAGAGAAATTCTTCCTTTATACCTATTTTAAAACATTCTTTTGTTAAATATAAAAGAGTTTTGAAAACGTAGGTGAATATGTGAAGATAAAAGGTTAACTTATATTTTAGGGATGACATTTGATAGTTACAGTATACATTCAATTATTAGTAATAACTGGAAAGTTTTACAGGGGAATGATGAATTATATAATATTGTAGGGAGATGCCCCAAGGTTTGTTTATAAGAATAATTTTAATTTCAAAACTGTTTTGCAAAATGATAACATTAAGGTTGTGGGCACAAATATTTGTTCCAACAAATCAATTGGAATGTTTAAGTATGGACATTGTAATGTTTGTTGCTATATTTTGGAAGGCCCTTATATAATGTTGGCCAATCCTTCATATACTATCACTTTAAAATGGAGGTACAACTGTCTAACAGTGTAATTTATATTTCTGTTTGTTCAGGATGCCCAGCCTTTTAAGTTAGGATGACCACTGGAGGGTTATTCCAATCTATTAGGGAAAATCAGTATTATACTAAGAAGAAGGACATAAAAAGTGCATTGTTTAGAAACACTTTAAAGTGCTCTAATTACAAAAAAATTGTTTTTTTCAGTCATAAAGCAGAGGCCAATAGACTTAAGAGGAGGGGACTTTAAAACCCTTCTAGAGTAAAAATAAGCCTTGTGGCAAATTAAATCAAGTTCAGATAGAGCTTCTGGACTCAATGATATGGTGAATAGTAAATTTTTTTTAAGAAATAGAAGAGTAAATATTAATAAAACTAAAAGATAGTAGTCTTATTTTTAATAAATGTTTTAATTGATGTTTTAAATTGTTTAATTGTTTAATTGGATGTAATTAGGGTGTAAGTATTTAAAATGAGTGAATTTTTTAAGAATTTGTATTCTGATGAAGTCTTTTTTTAACGAAAGCAGCTAATAAACTGAGTGGATACTAGTACTGTGTGATTATTCTATCCTGCTGACTTTGGCCGTACGAGGTTTTTCTTGTTATTCATGCCTGACTGTCGCAGATCTTCTTTCACACAATCCATCCATCTCTTTGATGGATATCCTTGCTTTCTCTTACCTTCTTTCTGTCTGTCCCAAATTTTGCTCACCAGATTGTCTTCTGCTTTTCTACAAATATGTCCAAACCACTGTTCTCTTTGATCTTTTCTGCAATTTAAGCTACTTTGGCTTCTGCTCTTATGTCCTCATTTCTTCATCTGTCCCCAGTGTGCATCCTACCACCCTTCTCAGGCACTTCATTTCCATCACCTCAAGCTTCTTCAACTGTTGTGCCTTTACTGCCCAGGTTTCTGTACCATACAGTAGTACTGGTCGCACCACTGTCTTGTACACCTTACTTTTCAGCTTCTTTGGCATTCTTCTGTCATGGACCAAACCTGACACTCTATGCCAGTTGGCTGCAGCTCCTCTGATTCTAGCTTTGACCTCTTCATTCAGACTTCCCTTCTCCTCAACCACACCTCCCAGATACTTGAAGTTCTTTACCTGCTCCACTATCTTCCTTTCTATCTTTATTCTCAGCTTCTTCTGATTTCCCCCAATTTGCTGCCATTAGCACTGTCTTATCTGTGCTCAGTTACATCCCATGTGCCCTCAGATTTGCATTCCATTCACTTATCCTTTTCTGAAGCTCTAGCTCAGAGTCTGCTTGTAATGCCACATCATCTACATACAGCAACTTTGTTGATCTGTCCACTCTGACCTGTTTGCTAATGTAGTCCATTACCAGTATGAACAGCAGTGGGCTCATAGCTGAACCCTGGTGTATACCCACTCTGACTGGAAACCCCTCTGTGAGGCCAAACACTGTTTGTACTTGAATCATTGGATCCTTGTACATAGCCTGCACTAATTCTACCAATGTGTTGGGGACTTCAAACCACAGCAGTACTGCCCAGATCAGCTTCCTTGGGACCCTGTCATATCCTTTCTCCAAGTCTAGAAATGCCCAGTTGGACTCTCTCCTCATCTCCAGTGTCTTCTCAAGTATCTCTCTCACTGCAAACATCAGGTCAGTTGTACTGCATCCTGATCTGAATCTGAACTGCTCATCTCCCACCTTTCATTCTATTATTCTGTTTATCCATTTATCAATCCCCCTTTCCAGAACTTTCATGCAATGTGATAGGAGTTTGATGCCTCTGTACTGCCCACAGTTGTGGACGTCCGCTTTATTGTTGTATACTGGCACAAGTATGCTTATTCTCCAGTCAACTGTGAAATGCCTTTCTCTCCACACTGCTATTAGTACCCTCAGGAGCCATGTCTCCCCATCTCACACAACATCGTTATCATATCTGCTGTGACCTCATCTGAGCCTGCTGCTTTCCCTGACTTCATCTTCCTTACTGCTGTTTTTACTTCTAGGGTGGGTTCCTCCTCTTCTCTAATTGTAGGTTGTTTCTGGAGCAGTACAGCTTCTGTGGGGTTTTCTTTATTCAGAAGCTGCTGGAAATACTCCTTCCATCTGCCTTTGATGTCCTATGGGCTGGAGAGGAGGTTGTTGCTGGGATCCTTTATGAAGGGGTTCTGTCTATCTTCTTTATCTTTCTGTCTTTGCCTTGCAACCTGATATAGTTTCTTTGTGCCATTTACTGAGTCACTTTCCAGAAGTTGGTACAGTGCCTCTGATGCCCTATTCTTTGCTATTGCAACTTCTTTCTTAGCTTCTTTGTTAGCCAACCAGTAGTCCTTCCTAGCCTGGTCAGTCTTTTCTATCTCCCATTTCTTCCTGCACTCCTTCTTTATTTTGATGACTTCCTGGACTTCTGCATTCCACCATCAGCTTTCCTTATGTACCTTATTTCTATACCTGGCTCAGCCACATATCTATTCTGTAGTCCTCACACATGCTGTTTTTAGGCGCTGCCATTCTTGTTTAACTCCACCAATTTCCTCCTCTTCTTGGGGTGCTAGAACCCTGAGTAATTCCTTGAACTGATGTACTGTCTCTCCAGTCAACTTCCAGGTCTTCAGCCTGGTCTCTGTTGACCTTAAAGCCTTGTCTGACCACTGCTTGCAGCTGATTGTGGCAACTAGTGGTTTATGCTGTGGGCTGACTGTTTCACCGGGGATGACTTTGTAATCATGGATTCTACCCCAGTGAGTTTTTCTTACTAGGCGGAAGTCTACCTGAGTTGTGTGTTGGCTACTCTTGTATGTGATCTTGTGACTGTCTCTCTTTCTGAACCATGTGTTGGCTACTATCAAGACATTTTCAAGAGAGAAGTCTAGAATGGCTTCTTCTTCTTTATTTCTGTTTCCCCACCCATGTGGACCCAGGCAGTCCTCATATCCTGTTATTGTCTATCCCAATATTTGCATTCAAGTCACTCATTATCAACACCAATTCATGTTGTCCTGCTTTATCTAGTAGGTCCTGCAACTGCTGTCTGAATGCATTCTTTTCCTCACTATCACAACCCTGTTGTGGGGCCTAAGCTGAGGTTATGAATACTGCACTATCATTACACTGGAGTCTGATAATATCCCTCACTGTCTTCTGAAGCCTTTCTGTCACCACAATCCCTATACCATTTCTAGCCTGTCCCCATTCTGAGTAGTAGAGTCTGGATCCCAAGCCAAGTGGGTTTGCTGCACTGCCCTTCCATCTCATCTCTTGGATACATAGGATGTCCAGTCTCATCCGTATCATCATGTCATCCACTTCCAAATTGCATCCTGTCAGTGAACCTACGTTAAGCGTAGCAATTTTCAGTTCATGTTTGGCAGGTTGGTTGGTTTTACGTCCAGCTTTTGCTCAACAGAGTTATCCCAGGTAACCCAGGTTGGGGAACTAGGCACCGGCCAGCAAGTAGCTTATTGACCCAGGGCTACCGGGCTTTAAGGAAATTTTCTGGCAATCTCCTTTTAAAATGGCTTCTGATTCCTCTGATTGCATTTTGTCAATAATTTAATTCCGATAAACATCTTTTCCATTCTCCAGCACATTTTGCAACAAAAAATCACCCAAAATATCACCCCACAGCCCTCCCAAATGGAGGACTATAATCATAGGACCATAGGATCATAGGAAGTTACTGGGCTATTGGCCTTCAGGCCCTTATAAGCCTAGCCAAGAGTCTAGCCCATGTTTAGACAAGTCAGCACCCGATGCTCCTGTCTAGCAGGGACACAGATGTCCTTCATAGCTCCTCTTTCCTGTTTCCCATCCAGTTATCCAAGTTGCACTTAAAAAGAGGTAATGAGGTACTCTGCTTGACATGGATAATAAAACATCCATCATTGTTTTAAATCTCTGCTTCTGATGTAACAAACAAATTGTGCTGAAACAGCTCCTTTGAATTCGGTAAAGCCTCAGACACTGCACTGACATTAGCTTCTGTGATATAGGCCATCAGACACTGCACTGACATTAGCGTCTGTGATATAGGCCATCAGACACTGCACTGACATTAGCGTCTGTGATATAGGCCATCAGACACTGCACTGACATTAGCTTCTGTGATATAGGCCATCAGACACTGCACTGACATTAGCGTCTGTGATATAGGCCATCTTGGACCTCCTTATACTCTGATCTTCAAGCTGCCACTATGGTAGGATCAGAGGAAACACTTTCATAATGAGAAAGGGAGGTTTCCAGATGCCCGGGCCAAATTTTCTCTAATACTATAAATACAACCTCGAGTCTCTGCTGAAAAGAGTTTACTAGCATAGTGGGACTAGCCTGGTCAACAAAGGATTAAATAAATAAATAAATAACACATTTGCTAGATTTGCCAACAATATTGCACACAGAATCCACCACTGACAAGCCTTAAAGCAGCTAACCTGGCTTAAGCTAAACAACTAGCTAACATACTCTGAACTAGCTATTGCACATAAACTTATATACCATCTTGAAACATCCATCCATCCACAACCCTTTTTCCCATTTTGCACAAGGGGTTGGGGTGTCACTACAAAGGTGAAAATCATCTAGAGCCAAGGTTTACACTGCTGTGAGGCTAGGTCTGCTGCCGGTATACAATCCTGAAAAATGCTGTAAAAATACTACTGCCCTACTGCTCTACAAAAGACCTCCAGTCATGTAAAAAATTCCATTAAACACTAGCAAGTCAAGTAACTCATCAGGTGACTCGCTATACTTCTTTATCTCTCCAAACTGAGGGAAGCCATCACTTTAAAAATAAACATGGAACTAGAGCCCAAACGTACCTAAACCTAATCCTGGTCATGCTCATCCCCAGAGTGAGACATCTGCCATACGTTTACACTTCCCATCATTCAGCTCTCGTGTTCTTACTCCTAGTCCATGGCAGTACACCCTCTTCCCACTCCCCCTTCAGTATTAGTCCTCCAAACCCTTACTTAAACCAAAGTTTAAAACCAATCAAACAGCTTTGTCTAACAAGCAAACTTCCACGAACAAGCAGATTAGTACTCAGAACTAGCATGGCCCACAGTTATGTGCTTCTCCTAATACAACCACCTTAAAATAAGAATATTAGCATATCGTGCATTCCCACTAACATCAAACCCCACTCTCCTCATATGCATTACTTATATGTATCCTCCTAGACTTTTCACAACTAAATTAACAGTTCCTTCTTTACAATTCCTGTAGGGGTCTTTACTAACTTTAATGTACAAAAAAATCACATAGCACTAATTCCTCTCTTACAAAAATGTCTTTCCTATAGACTATAATAATGCATTTTATTTTGTAACTTTGTAAGAATGTAGTAGCCTAACAAAACTGTTAAAAATCTAGTGCTCTATTAAATTATGCAAACTCTAACCATACCCCATTGGATATTGACATATTTCTTTCAATATTGGGAATGTAAATATGTTTCACTGTGCATATCTGACTTATAACAATCTTATTTTCTTATTACTGTAACTGTTGATACAAATGACGTGATGTAGCGTTTATCCCCAGATCTCTGGCAAAAATGGGTAAGAATTTCCCATTTATATATATATATATATATATATATATATATATATATATATATATATATTGAGAGAGAGAGAGAGAGAGAATATAGATAGAAAAACAGAATAGTACTAATTTCTGGACTTTCTGTAATGGATGTGGAACCCACTTTAAAAATGCAAGACAACTACTACACTAGGTTAGGGTGGTTTACAACATGCTTGTTATAACAAACTAGACAAAGAAAAAGGAAGATGCAGTTACAGGATGCAATGAAAGAAGGAGTAGGTATGAGGGAAGAAGTGCTTTATACAATGAAGTAATAAAAATATTTGATAAAAGAGTGGAAACTGTAGGCTTTTGCAGAACTGGAGGTGTATGACTGTAAATCCTGGCCACGATAACGTTAAATGGGATATAAAAGGGATGCACTGATGGTTTGACAAGGGGTGGCAGGTATTGGCATAGGAAAAGTTATATTGACATATACAGTGATTGGTGAGGTAAGTGATCAATCTTCTATGCAGGAAAAGAAAACAACGCTGTGTGGTCAACACTGATTGGGGAAAATCATTTTACAAAATAAATCAACAGGTTACAACACAGCATTATAAAATTGAAAGTGACTGATGTGTATTTTGTTCTTATTAGTTGAATTCACTCCAATGATGTATATGTTAGTTTTCTTGCAGAAATTTACTCTTGTCATCTATAATGTCTACCATAATAGAAAGTAGCCTTATAAACAAACAGTCATTAAACATGGGCGACCTTTAACCTCCTATTATTTGCTTGTTGTATAAATCGAATGCTGAATAATATACATGATTTAGTTATAAAAATATCTGGAGTGTGGAAATTAACATCATGATTGCCTCAGTTCTGATTTATGAATATGATACAATATAATAGTTACAGACTGAAGAAGCGTTGCAAGATTCGTAGATACGTTAAAAAGAAGGTACATTTCTGGCATTATGTATGACTACTCATCAGGGTTTTGGGAGGTATGTCAGTACTGAATAGATTAAAAGTTTTAAGAAGATGTTGCAATAGTTAGTTTTTAGTATGGATGTCTCAAGGACTTGAAGGTGGCCCTACTAATCAGTGAAAGACAAGTGCCATTGGTTTGAATCGCTGAGCATCTTTGGCCAACATGTGCCTGCTGGTAAATGACAAACCTGCAGTCTGCATTCCATGAAGGAAAGAGGAGGTGCTACTGTGAATGAGGAGGTGGGAGAAGGAGGAGATGGTGGAGTCAAGGCAAGGGAGGGGGTAGCAAAGGGAGAAATACAAGGAAGAAAGAAAAAAAAAATATTCTATGGAACTTAGCCAGGAATTCGAGACTAGCAAAAACACAGGATGACTGTGTAAGACACAACACTCACGACACTCCACGACAGGTAAAATTAGACTCAGTCATTGTCCATGTTGGAGTGAATGACTTGAGATGTGCCTCCCTGGACTACATGAAAAGAGACATGGAACAGCTCTTGGATCATGTGGCCCAGGCAGGTATGACCCTAGCCCTGAGCAGTATCTTGCCTTCACCTAGAATGATACCACAGTACAAGGACAAAATGAATGACTTCAACAACTGGCTAAGCTTCTGGTGTCATTGAAAGGAGATCCAGTATCTGTCTGCCTGGGACGACATGATCGACATACCATGATGCTTTAAGAAAAATAAAAGAGCACAGCGTTGTGAGTCCACAATCTTAGTTTAATATAAAAATAATAAAACAAACAGGTGAAGTGCTTTCATCAATAAGTATGACTTCTTCAGAACAAACTGCCATTGTGAATTTTGCATTTAAATACAAGTTGTTGGTCTGCCATTGGTTCTAAATCAACCAATTCCATTTATGGGAAGAGGACATACTAAAGTATACATGCAAGAATTAATTTAAATAAAATAAATAATTTAATCATAAATGACCATGTCCACATGACATAACCTTAAAATAATACAAAATTAGTACAAAAATACTGCCACAATAACACTTGGTTACAACAAACATTATAGACATTGCTAGATTTGATTTGCCTTCTCTTTGAGAATTGGCATTATAGTAATATGTTCATTGAGCCCAGGTGGATAATCAGCAGCTAATCTTAACTGCCACAATAACTCTTTCTTGTATAATACATTTTGCCAATCCCCACCCCTTGTTTCAACAGTTACAAATTCAAGTATGCCAAACTTGAAGCTTAGATAACCATCACATATAATGCTATGCTTATATAAAGCATTAGTATCTTTTTTGTTTTTGATATCATAGAGATGCTCATATATTCTAGTTTTGAACATTCTCTCTGTTTTATCTACATAGAAGGAGGAACAGGTGCTGCAGATGGCTATATAAACTAACTTATTGGAACAACAACTACCACTTTTTAAGAAAACATGACTTTTATTTTTATTATCAAGGGAGATAGAAGAATCTTGCAATATATATGAACAATAGGAACACCTCCCACATGGTCTACTTCCACATATTTTATCATGTTTAGTACTACAATTACTACCTGTCATTAATAAAGACTTAAGGTTAAGCCCCACCTTCGTAGAGAAAATGGGTTTATCACCCAAAGTATGAAAAACATCAGTACTGGTTTTAAAAACGTTCCAATTTCTTATCAAAATTCCTTTGATCTGGGAATGTAGAGGATTATACTGCACTACACATGCTTGCTGAAAATTAGGCACAGACTGCAATGTTGTCTCTGTAGATTTTTGTTGTGTGTTATCTCCACCAGTGCCTAATAAAGGTACATAAATATTGCCCCATTTATCTAGAACATCCATAAGTATGGGCTCAATGAAGTCATTTGGGTACCCTCTTTCTAGAAACATGTCCCTCAAATTTCCAAATTCTGCTATAACATCATCTCTCACAGTTGTCATCCTAGCAATTCTTATGGCTTGACCCTTTATGATACTTTTTTTCTGGTAAATAGGGTGATGGCTGGTGTAATGCAAGTAGTTATTACAAAATGTGTTTTTGCGGTAGATTTTGGAGATAAAACCATGATGATCTTTAATAATCTTAGTATCTAGAAAATAAATTTCCTGTTCATCAAACTAATGTGTAAACTTCAAATAATCTGTAGTTGAATTTAAGTACTGAACAAATTCTGTTATTTTTTCTTAACTTCCTTTCCATAAAATAATAATATCATCCAAAAATCTGCCATAGTAGGTGACATTAGTAAAAAACAACTCATTTTGGAAAACATACTTGTGTTCCCAGCCCAAAAGGACTAGGTTTGGATATAGGGGGCGCAAGCTGCGCCCATAGCCACTCCCTTAAGCTGCTGAAAATATTCGCCTTCAAAGAAAATATAATTGTTTTCCAATATAATACTCATTAGCTCACATATAAGCAAATTTTCATCAGTAGTCAAAGAAGAATACTTAAAAAGCACCTCCTCAAATAGACACAAGCCTTCTTTTTTTGGAATACAGGAAAAAAGTTCCTGCACATCTATAGTGAGGAAAGAAGTATCCACTGACCATAAGTCTTTACTAATCTGTTCTAAAAAATTGCATGAATCCTTTAGTAAATGGGGGAATTTATTCATAATATGCTTTAGTTTCTTATCCACATAGACTGCTATATTATGGGTTTTAGAACCAGCGGCTGCTACAATAGGTCTAAATGGTGGTTTCTTTAGACTTTTATGCACCTTAGGTATTCCAAAAATCACTGGAATTTTTGGATATTTATAAAGCAAGAAATCATAGTCACCACTGGAAATTCTCTTGTCCATTAAATATTCATAAAGATAACTGTCTATTCTGCTATATGAAATATTTATCTCATTTTTGGAACATAAGGAGTAGTTGTCTGTTATAAATAAAATACTTTGCATGTCATTAATGTAGTCTTATGACCTATATAAAACAACTCCACCACCCTTATCTGGTGTCATAATTCTTATACCCTTGTCTTCCTTTAAATAGTTTAATAAACTTTTCCCATTATAAGTTAAGTTGTTGAATAATCTTCTTTTCTCTCTCCAAACTTTATATAAGTCATCTTTTACTAACTTTTCATAAGCAGCAACCAGAGGGTGCAAAGGAAGATTAAAGGTGATACTTCTTTTAAGAGTATCTTTTGACACAACACTAGGGGACTTCCCTGAAAACAAGATGCTCAAATTTAATTTTCTTAAATATAACTGCAAATCAACCATTACTCCAGCTATGTCAGGTATTTCAGTTGGAACAAATTTGAAGCCCTTTGAAAATAAAGAAAAAAGATCTGTTGTAATGGGAATATCAGAATAATTATATATGTTAAAGCCATTGAAACTGTACTGGATGTTATCTAAACATTCTATTTCAGTTACAGGCCCTTTCACTTGACATGTTCCTGATTTTACTGCATTGTCCTGTTGTAAGTTTTGTACACACCCTGTCTGCGATTTGCTATTCTCTTTGAGCATCTGGGAAGCGGAAAATCCTGAAAATCAACAGAATATTCAGGGTCTAGTTCCTGACTGCCCATTTCAAAATTGCAATTATTGTTGGGTGCTGCCCTATTGTTCCCATCACTTTTAACCTTTCCACGTTCTCCTTCCTGAAAAACTAAATTTTCAATAGGATATACTTTGTGGGCTTGATACTGTTTAACATCTCTATCCAACTTTTTGATTTTTTTCTTAAAGATACCATCACATTTTAGGTCCACCCTACTAATAACTTTATAATATAGTTTTTCATACTGCTCAAACAGCAAATCAGTGACAATTTTTTCATTTAATACATTTACTTCATCACATAACCTAGTTTCCATTACCTCATAAAAGGAAACAGTATTGTCTAATAGTTTCAAACCCCATTTGTTGAACATGTCAGTATATATCTTGACAATATCAGCATCATAATATATTCCATAAGGAAATTTAAAAACTCTTAATCCCTGTGGAACTATTCCTCTTTTAATACATTCATTTAAATAACACACTTCCATTTGACAGATTTTTAGTTTAAACAATTTCCTTTCAAAGGTATAAACCATATCTCTTAATGATTCAAAATTGTATTGTCCAGTTTTCCTATTAACAGATGCTTCATTACTCCTTTGTGGACTTGTACCAGAAAAAACAAAATGCTTATGAAATAGGTTACAAAATGTTCATGATTTTTATAAGTTACAGCTTTTTTACAGTTGCATGACTCACAGTTTCTGTTAGAATTTGAAAATTCCTTTCTTCCAGTAACCTTCCTACTGGTGCACAAGTTGTTACCATTTAAAAACTTGCTATTAGTATTAGTATGAACAGTACCTTTAGGCAACCCTTCCTTGCGACAGGTTTTCTTCATGTTAGGGAATTCAAGCGATGCAGGTTCGATGTCTCCATCAAACTGTACCACACAATTACTTTTTTGTCCATTATTACAACGTACAGGCTCCTGTACATCACTTAATTCAATAAAATTGTTAGCGTTGCAAGGAGAACGCCTTCCCTCACCACCATTATGAATTTGCGCTGCCGTGATGACGTCATCGGTTTTCTTAAAGCGGCAGGAAGAATTAGAACCATCAAAACAAAAAGCATTACCAGCAACAGCTCCATTGCCCTTTTTAGAGCCATCCAAGGCAACATCACAGCCCAAATCATTTTACTAGGCTGTGTGAAGAGTTCTATAAGTCTAGTAAGCTCGCCCTTCAGTTCAGCCACATCCTTCTTCAAAGAAATAATATCAGCCTGACCTGAATCCACAACGGGAGAGAGGCTGAACGATTCTGGGGACCCCATAGCAACCAGCACCAAAAGGACCAAACAATGTAAAACAAGTTGGTACTACAAGTGCTCACACCAAACCAAGAAAAATAAAAGAGCACAGCGTTGCGAGTCCACAATCTTAGTTTAATATAAAAATAATAAAACAAACAGGTTAAGCGCTTTCATCAATAAGTATGACTTCTTCAGAACAAACTGCCATTGTGAATTTTGCATTTAAATACAAGTTGCTGGCAAAATGTATTATACAAGAAAGAGTTATTGCAGCAGTTAAGATTAGCTGCTGATTATCCACCTGGGCTCAATGAACATATTACTATAATGCCAATTCTCAGAGAGAAGGCAAATCAAATCTAGCAATGTCTATAATGTTTGTTGTAACCAAGTGTTATTGTGGCAGTATTTTTGTACTAATTTTGTACTATTTTAAGGTTATGTCATGTGGACATGGTCATTTATGATGAAATTATTTATTTTATTTAAATTAATTCTTGCATGTATACTTTAGTATGTCCTCTTCCCATAAATGGAATTGGTTGGTTTAGAACCAATGGCAGACCAGCAACTTGTATTTAAATGCAAAATTCACAATGGCAGTTTGTTCTGAAGAAGTCATACTTATTGATGAAAGCGCTTAACCTTTTTGTTTTATTATTTTTATATTAAACTAAGATTGTGGACTCGCAACGCTGTGCTCTTTTATTTTTCTTGGTTTGGTGTGAGCACTTGTAGTACCAACTTGTTTTACATTGTTTGGTCTTTTTGGTGCTGGTTGCTATGGGGTCCCCAGAATTGTTCAGCCTCTCTCCCGTTGTGGATTCAGGTCAGGCTGATATTATTTCTTTGAAGAAGGATGTGGCTGAACTGAAGGGCGAGCTTACTAGACTTATAGAACTCTTCACACAGCCTAGTAAAATGATTTGGGCTGTGATGTTGCCTTGGATGGCTCTAAAAAGGGCGATGGAGCTGTTGCTGGTAATGCTTTTTGTTTTGATGGTTCTAATTCTTTCTGCCACTTTAAGAAAACCGATGACGTCATCACAGCAGCGCAAATTCATAATGGTGGTGAGGGAAGGCGTTCTCCTTGCAACGCTAACAGTTTTATTGAATTAAGTGATGTACAGGAGCCTGTACGTTGTAATAATGGACAAAAAAGTAATCGTGTGGTACAGTTTGAAAGAGACATCGAACCTGCATCGCTTGAATTCCCTAACATGAAGAAAACCTGTCGCAAGGAAGGGTTGCGTAAAGGTACTCTTCATACTAATACTAATAGCAAGTTTTTAAATGGTAACAACTTGTGTACCAGTAGGAAGGTTACTGGAAGAAAGGAATTTTCGAATTCTAACAGAAACTGTGAGTCATGCAACTGTAAAGAAGCTGTAACTTATAAAAATCATGAACATTTTGGTAACCTATTTCATAAGCATTTTGTTTTTTCTGGTACAAGTCCACAAAGGAGTAATGAAGCATCTGTTAATAGGAAAACTGGACAATACAATTTTGAATCATTAAGAGATATGGTTTATACCTTTGAAAGGAAATTGTTTAAACTAAAAATGTGTCAAATGGAAGTGTGTTATTTAAATGAATGTATTAAAACAGGAATAGTTCCACAGGGATTAAGAGTTTTTAAATTTCCTTATGGAATATATTATGATGCTGATATTGTCAAGATATATACTGACATGTTCAACAAATGGGGTTTGGAACTATTAGACAATACTGTTTCCTTTTATGAGGTAATGGAAACTAGGTTATGTGATGAAGTAAATGTATTAAATGAAAACATTGTCACTGATTTGCTGTTTGAGCAGTATGAAAAACTGTATTATAAAGTTATTAGTAGGGTGGACCTAAAATGTGATGGTATCTTTAAGAAAAAAATCAAAAAGTTGAATAGAGATGTTAAACAGTATCAAGCCCACAAAGTATATCCTACTGAAAATTTAGTTTTTCAGGAAGGAGAACGTGGAAAGGTTAAAAGTGATGGGAACAATAGGGCAGCACCCAACAATAATTGCAATTTTGAAATGGGCAGTGGGGAACTAGACCCTGAATATTCTGTTGATTTTCAGGATGTTCCGCTTCCCAGATGCTCAAAGAGAATAGCAAATCACAGACAGGGTGTGTACAAAACTTACAACAGGACAATGCAGTAAAATCAGGAACATGTCAAGTGAAAGGGCCTGTAACTGAAATAGAATGTTTAGATAACATCCAATACAGTTTCAATGGCTTTAACATATATAATTATTCTGATATTCCCATTACAACAGATCTTTTTTCTTTATTTTCAAAGGGCTTCAAATTTGTTCCAACTAAAATACCTGACATAGCTGGAGTAATGGTTGATTTGCAGTTATATTTAAGAAAATTAAATGTGAGCATCTTGTTTTCAGGGAAGTCCCCTAGTGTTGTGTCAAAAGATACTCTTAAAAGAAGTAGCACCTTTAATCTTCCTTTGCACCCTCTGGTTGCTGCTTATGAAAAGTTAGTAAAAGACGACTTATATAAAGTTTGGGGAGAGAAAAGAAGATTATTCAACAACTTAACTTATAATGAGAAAAGTTTATTAAACTATTTAAAGGAAGACAAGGGTATAAGAATTATAACTCCAGACAAGGGTGGTGGAGTTGTTTTATATAGGTCAGAAGACTACATTAATGACATGCAAAGTATTTTATTTATAACAGACTACTCCTTATGTTCCAAAAATGAGATAAATATTTCATATAGCAGAATAGACAGTTATCTTTATGAATATTTAATGGATAAGAGAATTTCCAGTGGTGACTATGATTTCCTGCTTAATAAATATCCAAAAATTCCAGTGATTTTTGGAATACCTAAGGTGCATAAAAGTCTAAAGAAACCACCATTTAGACCTATTGTAGCAGCCGCTGGTTCTAAAACCCATAATATAGCAGTCTATGTGGATAAGAAACTAAAGCATATTATGAATAAATTCCCCCATTTACTAAAGGATTCATGGAATTTTTTAGAACAGATTAGTAAAGACTTATGGTCAGTGGATACTTCTTTCCTCACTATAGATGTGCAGGAACGTTTTTCCTGTATTCCAAAAAAAGAAGGCTTGTGTCTATTTGAGGAGGTGCTTTTTAAGTATTCTTCTTTGACTACTGATGAAAATTTGCTTATATGTGAGCTAATGAGTATTATATTGGAAAACAATTATATTTTCTTTGAAGGCGAATATTTTCAGCAGCTTAAGGGAGTGGCTATGGGTGCAGCTTGCGCCCCCCCTATATGCGAACCTAGTCCTTTTGAGCTGGGAATACAAGTATGTTTTCCAAAATTAGTTGTTTTTTACTAATGTCACCTACCATGGCAGATTTTTGGATGATATTTTTATTTTATGGAAAGGAAGTAAAGAAAAAATAACAGAATTTGTTCAGTACTTAAATTCAACTACAGATTATTTGAAGTTTACACATCAGTTTGATGAACAGGAAATTTATTTTCTAGATACTAAGATTATTAAAAATCATAATGGTTTTATCTCCAAAATCTACCGCAAAAACACATTTTGTAATAACTACTTGCATTATACCAGCCATCACCCTATTTACCTGAAAAAAAGTATCATAAAGGTTCAAGCCATAAGAATTGCTAGGATGACAACTGTGAGAGATGATGTTAGAGCAGAATTTGGAAATTTGAGGGACATGTTTCTAGAAAGAGGGTACCCAAGTGACTTCATTGAGCCCATACTTATGGATGTTCTAGATAAATGGGGCAATATTTATGTACCTTTATTAGGCACTGTTGGAGATAACACACAACAAAAATCTACAGAGACAACATTGCAGTCTGTGCCTAATTTTCAGCAAGCATGTGTAGTGCAGTATAATCCTCTATATCCCCAGATCAAAGGAGTTTTGATAAGAAATTGGAACGTTTTTAAAACCAATACTGATGTTTTTCATACGTTGGGTGATAAACCCATTTTTTCTACGAAGGTGGGGCTTAACCTTAAGTCATTATTAGAGACAGGTAGTAGTTGTAGTACTAAACATGATAAAAGTTGTGGAAGTAGCCCATGTGGGAGGTGTTTCTATTGTTCATATATATTGCAAGATTCTTCTATCTCCCTTGATAATAAAAATAAAAGTCATGTTTTCTTAAAAAGTGGTAGTTGTTGTTCCAATAAGTTAGTTTATATAGCCATCTGCAGCACCTGTTCCTCCTTCTATGTAGATAAAACAGAGAGAATGTTCAAAACTAGAATATATGAGCATCTCTATGATATCAAAAACAAAAAAGATACTAATGCTTTATATAAGCATAGCATTATATGTGATGGTTATCTAAGCTTCAAGTTTAGCATACTTGAATTTGCAACTGTTGAAACAAGGGGTGGGGATTGGCAAAATGTATTATACAAGAAAGAGTTATTGTGGCAGTTAAGATTAGCTGCTGATTATCCACCTGGGCTCAATGAACATATTACTATAATGCCAATTCTCAAAGAGAAGGCAAATCAAATCTAGCAATGTCTATAATGTTTGTTGTAACGAAGTGTTATTGTGGCAGTATTTTTGTACTAATTTTGTACTATTTTAAGGTTATGTCATGTGGACATGGTCATTTATGATGAAATTATTTATTTTATTTAAATTAATTCTTGCGTGTATACTTTAGTATGTCCTCTTCCCATAAATGGAATTGGTTGGTTTAGAACCAATGGCAGACCAGCAACTTGTATTTAAATGCAAAATTCACAATGGCAGTTTGTTCTGAAGAAGTCATACTTATTGATGAAAGCGCTTAACCTGTTTGTTTTATTATTTTTATATTAAACTAAGATTGTGGACTCGCAACGCTGTGCTCTTTTATTTTTCTTGGTTTGGTGTGAGCACTTGTAGTACCAGCTTTTTTTATACCATGATGCTTTGCCAGAGATGGTCTGCACCTGTCACCCCTGGGATTCAGGTTACTGGCTAAGGGTCTTGCCACCTGTATAGTGCATTTTTTAGGCAAAGTTCAAAGGACAAAACCACCACCATAACAGGGACAAGCATGCAAAATCTGAAGGTAATGCTAGTTAATGCTAGAAGTCTAAACCTCAAAATGCACTCTCTTGAGGCTCTCCTAAAAATGGAGAACATTAATATCTTTGCAGTAACTGAGACCTGGTTCAGGGCACCAGAGAGCACCCCTGCAATACCAGGCTACAACTCTTATCACACTTTTTGGCCATCAAACCAGGACCAAAACACTAAAGGTGGAGGAGTGTCCATATTCACCAAGGATATTCACAACACCAGGCTAGCTGCCCAATACAATGTGTCTGAAATTCTCTAGGTGCAACTAATACTAGGTAAGACTGCAATCCAAATTGTAGCTTGCAACAGATCCCCCACCATGCCCCAAAATTCTCACTACACCTTTCTAAACATACTGGAAAATATTAAGATAAAACCAAACACCCTAATACTGGGTGATTTCAACTACCCTGCCATTAACTTGGAAAACTACTCGTTTACCAACACCTTTGCCCAACGGTTCTTGGAATTGATACATTCCAATGCCCTGGATCAACTAATCCTTAGTCTCACCAGGGGCTCCAATATCCTAGACCAGGTCATTACCAACATGGGAAATCGATGCTCCATACTTATGGTCACCATAAGCTAATCACCCTTGACATCCCCATCCCACAACCACCCCCCAGTAAGGAAGCCTCCATAAAAAATCTTCTCCAAAGCCAACTTCATGCTACTCAAGTCAGAAGTGACAAAAGTCATGACACCCATGCAGGCAGGAACTGAAAGTTCGACTGCTGAATCCTACACTCAGTTACTGTACGAGCACATCCACTTATGCATGAATCGTGCCATCTCCAATAGAACCAAGATGCTCTCCTCCAAAAGAAGGAAGCCAGTCTGATGATTCCTTGCCATAAACAAACTTTAAAACAAAAGGAAGAAACTGTTGCAGAAAAGAGGAAAATCCCAGGATGCAAAAAACTCCCTTACCAGCCTCAGCAAGAAGCTGAGACATCTCATAAAATCCTTCAAAGCTAGTTATGAAAATAAAATTGCCAAAGATTCCAAAGCCAACCACAAGGCATGCTATAGCTATGTCAAGAATCTAAATAGCAATGCTCAGATCTGCTCTGAGCTACAACAGAATGGCATTAAATATACTGATCCCAAGGATATTTCCAATATCCTGGCAGATCAATTCAATGCACACTTCACCCCCCCTCTCACCCCCTAAAGGGCCCATATCAATACCGAAAGATTGCCAAATTCCAATAATAATGGCCACACAGGTAAAAAATGCACTCTCCAAAGTTAAGAATACAGCATCCATGGGACCAGATGACATCCCATGCTGTGTACTACATGAACTACTAAATGAACTGGCACCTCACCTAAGTGTCATGTATAATCATAGCCTCATCTCAGGCTTCATGCCCATTGAGTGGCACACAGCTACAGTTATTCCACTCTGCAAGAGGTGATCCACCTTGGATCCTGGGAACCCCCATCCCATCGGTATGACTAGCCTGATCTGCAAGGCCATGGGAGCGTATTATCATGGAACTTATAAACAAAGACATCAGCAACCTTCAAACACTGGACCCATCCAGTTTGGGTTTGTGAATGGCCGATCTTGTCTCTTGAACCTGATTGACTTCTTCGAATCAGTCTCCACAGCTGTGGATAAGGATAAGGTGGTCCACACAGCCTATCTGTACCTTGCCAAGACCTTCGACACCATCCCCCACTCTAGAATCATAGATAAGCTTACTAAGCTGGACATTAATCCCTACGTCACTCGATGGGGTGCCAACTGGCTTACTGACAGAACCCACACTGTAAAAGTAACCGACTCCAAATCCAGCTCCAGACAAGCGACAAGTGGAGTACCTCAGGGTTCAGTCCTGGGACCACTCTTGTTTGGCATCTACTTCTCTGAAGTACAGGCCAACACTTAGGGACTCTGGCTAACAAAGTTCACAGATGACTGCAAACTGGGAGCCATTAATGAATCCCCAAATTATGTGGATATTCTACAGAAGGGCCTTACAGAAACAGATGCTTGGTGCCAGAGCCATGGGCTCAAGCTCAATGCCAAGAAATGTATAGTTATCCTCTTTGGGAAAAAAACATGTACCCATAAATTACCACATAGGTGGCAGTACACTAAACACTGAAAGTGTGATAAGAGACTTAGGGACACAGGTGGACAGTGGTCTGACCTTCAATAACCACATCACCACAACAGTCAGGAAATTCTTCTGTGTGGCACACCTCATCACAAAGGGCTTTTCATCCAGAAAAAATGTGATCATTGTCCCACTGTACTCATCCCTCATTAGACCCATTATAGAATACAAGGTCCAGTTTGGTATGTACCTCTCAAGACATCTGCAACAGCTGGAAAGGCTGCAGAAATACCTCACTAAAAGAATCACAGGCCTAAAGAAGAAGCCCTACGCTGACCATCTAAAAAAACTCCAGCAATAATCTTTTGCATATCGTCCACTCAGAGGCGATCTCTGCTTAACATACAAGGCCATGTCAAACCCTGAGCTGTTGGACATGCTCCACTTAAAGAAATCCCAATCCCTCACACATGCTCCAGGGATTTACACCTTGTCATCACAATGAACAAAACATGCTGAAGAGATAGGTTTCTGACCCAGATACTCCCCAGACTCTGGAATAGACTGCCCATACATGTCAAGCAGAGCACCTATTTGGCCCTCTTCAAAAGGAACCTTGATGACTGGATGGGAGCTAGGAAATTCACCCTGGGTATCACGCCAGTTGCCCTGCTAGACAGGGATCCAGGTAACTAATTCCTGTGGGAAGAAATATCCAGGGAATTGTTATGGGTAGGCTTGTATAGGCCCTAGGGCCGATAGCCTAGTACTAACCTATGAAACTATAAGAAGTCCAGTCCACAGATCTCTGTGATGTTTGAATGAGTACCACTTGTATCATGGAATT
Organism: Protopterus annectens; assembly: GCF_019279795.1. Classification (NCBI taxonomy): domain Eukaryota; kingdom Metazoa; phylum Chordata; order Ceratodontiformes; family Protopteridae; genus Protopterus; species Protopterus annectens. The sequence continues at coordinate 1,185,426,947 of NC_056737.1, forward strand.
ATATTCATTGTAGCTTTCAGTTGCTTTCCATTTTGTTTTAGTTTCCTCTTACATATTGGGTGTGTGAATACAGTGTAGGTGTGTACCTGTATGTTAGGCTATTTGTGCAGACAGCTACTACTTGGTAGTAGTAGTCTAAAGCAATGATTGGTGCAGGGTTTGATTCCCTCCTCTGCCATGTTAGTTTCAGGGAAGTAATAGCAGGAGACTCCATGTTTGACTTTCTCCTGAGAGTTCCTCACTTCCTGCTGCTGCCTAAATCGTTATTGTACATGGGAAGTAAATAAATATTAGTTGAGTAGACCTGACCATTGGCATGGGGTGCATTTTTTTTCCTATTTGCCACCTCCAGTAAAGTTTTTCTGTGTCCTGAAATTTTGAGCAAAGTATTTGTGAGGTATGCCGCTGTGTAGTGTGGATCATAGTTATTTAGTTATATTGCAGTACATTATTAATGATATTTAAAAGTACAGGCCTGTTCACTAACCTATACTTTCTGAACAACATGCATAAGTAAATTTAATGAGTAGTATTATTGAATGAGTGCAGTCTGTGGTGATTTACCAGAAAAATCACATTGTTTACACTTGACAAGGCAATGATATGTCAAGCTCAAGTCAGAGACATTATACTTCATTCCAGAAAATGAACATGTATGCACATAGGAAGACACTGGTTTGCTCCCCCCACTTCCTGTATGGGAGAAGTGGTTCATTATTGTCTGTGGGGTATACAACCCGAGTTCCAGGTAGTGTGTGAGGCAAGGATCGGTGAACCCTGCTGTGCATGCCTTTCTGGGACAAGACATGTCTTACACATGCAAGGTACTACCTCTCATATTATGCCCCCCTTCAGGAGACTGTGCATCAGTGAATTTGTCCAACAGTGCATGCATCATTTGGGCTATGGCTGATTGATGTTCTGCACCTTGGTAAACCATACTGCAGTCCATGAAGAATGGTGAGCTATTAGAATAGTAGGCTATGCGCCTTAGAAACAAGATGTATATCCACCCATGACCCCTTTTTCCCCACAGCGGATTGAGGTGTCACTTCAACAGTGACAATCATCTAGAGCCAAGGTTGACACCTACAGATAGCTAGCCTTGCTGTGATACTTTTTTCACACCACACACTTGCATGCACACTCACAGTTATGGCCAATTTAGTGTGGTCAGTCCACCCACAGCATGTGTTTATAATTTGGGAGAAAACCCATGCAAGCACAGGGAGGACATGCAGACTCCACACAGAAGGCATCCCAGATGGGAATTGAACTGGAGAATCTCTTGCTGTGAGGCAACTACACTATCCACTGTGCCACTGTCACCCTAACAGAAACAAGATGTATACGACAAAGATTTTTTAACTTGGTCTTGAACGTTATACTGCAGGTATGCATTTAATACCTGAAACAATGGAAAAGGGGGTATTGGGACTTTGTTTTAGGGTTATTTGGGGAACAAGACTGAACCACATTAAAAGGGGAATATTGTATGGATTTTCGGATAAGGGATGGTTATCCATGTTTCAGCCACTTTTATGGTTCTCTATAGCTGGGCATTTTGTTTCAGTTACTACTGGGATGATGACTGAAAGGAAAATGGTTATGCTTCAAGTATAACTATAGTTGATACAACTTAGGACATGCATAAGAAATGGAAACCGTGGTATTTTTTAGAGAATACTAAAACATATTAGAAACTTAAAAGAAATATTGAAAGTTAATTTTTATGACAAATTTAAATAAGAAGGTATTATATATAGAAAATGTGGATACATTTTATAAAGAGAAAGGATGAAGTAACTGTGATAGAAATTCAGAACACTGAACAAAGACAGTTATAAGAATACACTATGAAGTAAACGATTTAAATTCTTCTGGTAATGAGCAAATCTGAAAAGACTAATTAAGACATGCATGGTATACGAAATCTTAAACGAAAGGTTGTGTGATTTTTAAGAATATGAAGATACTGAAGAAACTATAGAATATTTCTTTCTCAAATATCTTAGAATTAAAAAGGTTTGGCTGTGAATATTGAGACATTGAAGTGGAAGTTTGTAACCTGAATATTAGTATGAATGCAGATCTTTAATTAGAAGCACTATTCCCAGCTTTGACCCAACAAATTAAGTTTTTTTTTTTCTCAAGTTATTTGTCTTCATTCTGTGCACCAGATCAATTTGTTCAATCATTTGTTCCCCATTAGTAAGGTGAGGATTGAGCCATCATGTAGGTGACCTTAGAGAATAGCTCAAGCCCCCCCCCCATATCCTCCCTTTGTTCATATACTCAGTCTTTAAAACAAACTCTTTTTCTCATGATGTCTAAACAAGGACTAAAAAGTAGAAGTGTTCTATTGCAAAGACTGGTTAGTTTCTCACTAAGCCGGAACACTTAGGAAATATGTCTGTACAGTTTTCTCCATGTTTCTCCATGTCTCTCTGTCACATTCAGTTTGAGTTCACTATACCAGGAAGTAATGTCAGTAACAGATTCTCACAGTTTACTAGAACATGGAGTGTTTTAGATAACCACTAATATCTCCTTCATATTTGTTACAGCACAACTTATCAATAAACTTTCTTCATTATATTAACTCAACACCTCACTTTTTATTTAGGTCAACATTAAGGAACTGTTTAAAAAACAAATGAAATATGTTTCACTTCAGCAATAAACAGTAAACCATAAACAAAAATGTTTCTTTGTATACTTATTCAAATACAGCAACAAACCCCTGCATCTCCTTACTCAAGTGTGCTAATCATATCCCTGTCTTTGTCCCTTATCCCAACCAGCATGTTTCCTTCAAAAAGCTCTTTCCCTAATGGCACCACTCTTCAGAAAATCATGCCTGGTGGTAGTGTTAGTTTTGGGGGCTTTTCTATCTCAATCTCTTTGTCTGTCTCTCTATCTCTTTATCTATCCAGCTATTTTTATTTACAAGTATTGCAAAAGGAGACGCGTTATGATCTTTTATTTTTGTTTGTGATGAGTTTAATGTAGGGGTATGTGAGTTTCATGTTCTTTTTTTTTTTTTTTTTTTGTATTGAGTGTTGTCGGGATTAGTTACTATGTTTTTGTCAATATTTTACCATTTAGTATGTTTTTCACAGGGATTAGTAACTATATTCTTCTGTGCGTGCATGCACGCATGGACGCGCACACACACACACACACACACACACACACACACACACACACACACACACACGCACACACACGTGCGTGTGTATGTGTGTGTGTGTGTGTGTGTATCTGTGTGTGTCTGTGTATTTGCACATTTTTATTGCAAATGTTTTAATTCTGTAATTATGTTTTGAGGTTATTGTTTATTTTTAGTTTTGTATTACTATAGGTAGGATTTTTAGTCCCATATTGCATTTATTTTCTATGGACAACATGGGGCATTTGGGTCATGACTCTGGCTCTCGGGAATATTATAGGACCATTTGTTACCAACTTTGCATAATTTCATACATCTGGTAGGACAGTGACAAATTTTAATAGTTTTATTAATCTATTTTAGGGGAAATTATGTCAGCAAAATTCCAAAACATTGGTTGCTGTCTAGGATTTTAAGAGACCTGGTCACAACATGGTGATTTGGTCATCCACTGTACTCACATGGACATGGGACAGAGCATTTACAGCAGCAGCTTTAGAGTAAACTCAGAAGTTTTTGAACCACAGGGTACCTAAAATAGCATCTCTTTTAGGCTTTTCTGACCTCGACTACTGGGAAATGTCTATGAGTGATTATGCATGTCATTCATCTAAAGATCCAAGCCAGACAGCATTATTGTATTGTGTAGTAACAGGTGGTTGAAGCACTGGTGGATGAATGGCTATAGAGTGAATATTTAATGCTGCAGTTGATGCGTTGAATTGCGGAGCCGTCATGAATTTTTGGGGATTTTCTCCATATTCTCCACTATGATACAACTGCAAAACTGGTATATATATATATATATATATATATATATATATATATATATATATATATATATATATATATATATATATATATATATATACACACAGAGAGAGAGGGAGAGAGATCTGATGATCTGATGTATGGGGATGTGGGCGCTGTGGGGAGTTTACTGTTTTTGAATCACTGATTTCAGTTTCATTTGATGATGATTTGATCACTTGTAGATAAACCAGAATTCAGTGATCAATGTATAATTGCTAAGACATGATTATATGTATTGTTCCTAGAGATTTTCTACTGAAATGTTAATTCCTCATTGGTTATCCCAGTTATCAAAATAAAAGTAAATCCACAATTAAGGAACTCAATATCAAAATAAGTAAATACTCAAAGAAATAAACAAATAAATGATGTGTCTTCTTCAGGACTGAATCGCAAGTTTTACTGATAAAGGCAGGAATCAGGATACTCCATTCCATTTTAATACAACCTTAGTTGCATAAATTTAACTTCACTGAATTTCAGTTTTGAACCTTCACAGATGCAAAAGTCAGAAAATAACAGAATAAAATACTGAAATAATGTAAAGAACATACCGTCATACAGTAGTTGGTAAGATGGTCTGTGTGTCTATAATTCTGTAAAGAAATGGGAAAAATAGGTTGCCTCAAAACTAAAAAAAAAAGTCCATAGTGCAAATTAAACAGTTAAATGGCATGGCTCAGATGCCATGGAGTGATTTAACTGAGAATGTGCCAAGCTGTTTGGGATGGAAAAATGGCACCGTAGTTTCTCATATTTTAGGGTATACACTTAAAATAGTTTGTGTTAACTTCTCATATAATAAAACATAGAAACTGCTATTTTCATTTGCACAAATATAAATAACTGACTGAACTGTGATTATTTGTTGACTTTTCCAAATATTCTGACCTTAAACGTTTGTCAGAAGGGACATTCACTAAATGTGTGTCAATTATGTATCTGTTTTTCAAAATATTTCTTTCAACTTTCTGTCTTGATTAGATAAGTATATTTTTGTGTTTATAAAGTGTAGAACAAAAACCTCTGACTCTCCACGTAAGAGAAATAATTTATTGAGGCATAAAAGAACAAACGGTGAGCGCTTTCGCGTATGCTATGATACGCTTCTTCAGACAATACAACATGAAAACAGGCAGCATATTTATAGGGAGGCACATCTCAATGCTTAAAATCAATTAATCAATTTAAACTAATAATTCAATTAAGAAACCATCATTAACTTTTAAAGAGGGTTTTAAAGCCTCAAAACGGCTAGCTGCTAGAACTAAATTGCTAAATGCCCTATGTTATGGTAAGTCATACAAATAATCAAGACACTTTAAAATTATCTAGTTCACTCTTAAGAATACATATTTTTCTAAACATAATACTGTGAAGCATTACATAGCGCTGAAATAGCGTTATGTAAAATGCAATATGCAATATGCTTTCATTTCATCATGCAAGTCTCTCTTGGGACGACTTACATCGTGTAGAAATCACTTATTAATATATATTATATATAAAGTGCCAGTTTCATAGGCTTAAGAGGCTCTGTAGAGATCCTACAGACTTAAGGGTTCAAGCAGACAAGATGGAGTCGATTTTTATGGAAAGAGGTTACGATACTAAGTTAATTAGTCAAGTTAAGTTGGAAGTAATGGGGATGACACACAATGTTGATTATCATGTGCTTCCTGGTACTATAGTCACAAAATGACTAGCTCCTATAGTCAAACAAATCCATGATAGGATTATGTTTGTTACTACCTATACGAATGATAGTGTAATGATTAAGAGAATCATCTCTAAACACTGGGGTGTCTTAACACTGGACGATAAAACATCAGATATAGTGGGCCTTAGTCCTAGTTTTATGTATAAGAATAATAAAAATTTTAAAAAGGATTTTATGCATAGATCATGATACAGATCAGATCAATTTTTCATTGAAAGAGGCCATGTTAGGAGAGAGAGGGACATATCCTTGCAGAAGCTGTAATTATTGTGGCTATATATCTAGGGAACAAGATTTTATACATCCAGTGTTAGATTTTTCTTTTAGTCCTAGGTTTTATGCTGATTGTAACACCTCAGGGCTAGTTTATCTAGCAAAATGCCATACATGCTCAGCATTCTATGTAGGCATGACTAAAAGGAGTTTCAAACAACGTATTTATAACCATGTTTATGACATAAGGAAGAAGAATATGTTGAACGCTTTGGCTAAGCATGTTTCCAGTTATAATGACCATGGCTTTGAGTTCAGAGTACTTCAGATTGTACCACCAGGGCAGAGGAAAGGTGATTATTTGAGTTATTTGGAACAAAAAGAATTGGAATGGGTGTTTAAATTAAGAGCTCATTATCCACCTGGCCTCAATACCTATGTTTCATTATGTTCCATATTAAAAGCTCGTAGATAATAAGATATATATATTATGTATTTGATATTTATTTATTTTTATATTATGAATCATGGTCTACTTGTATGTGATATTTTATATTTCATATATGTTTTATTTTTATTTTTATTTTTTCTATTTAGTCTTAATTAAGATAGGTTAGCCTATATTGGATATAGTATGTACATATACTATATTAATTTTCATACATTGCATGATTATGTCTATCAATATTTGATGTTTAGATCGAGTTAATATGATGTTTTTATATGTTTATATATGTGTATATATCTTCAAGGTGTTGAGCTGCTGATTACATATATTCTATATTTTATATTTTATATTTTATATGTATATATATATTTTTTGCTAACCTTATTTAAGAACTTGAACTATTTGTAGTATTGTGAATTTGGTTCATGGAGGGTTAATTTCTTGTGAATAATCTCCTATGAGTTGTTCATTGGAGGGTTTGAATTAATTGGACCAATTAAGATAATCAAATATATTTAAATATGGTTGCTTTTCTTTATGTTGTGATCTGAAGAAGCGTATTGTTACGCGAAAGCGCTCATCCTTGTGTTCTATTTAATAAATATCATTGTGTTTTTAGTACGCTGGACTTTATCATTGTCTTTTGCCTCTGCGTTGGAACTGAACGTGTGTTTTGGTACTTGTTTCCTGGTTTGTAACGGACGGTTCCTAGTTGGAGTGGTGATCTTTGTTGTGAGATTATATATATTATATGAATTTATAAAAATATATTTAATATAAAAATTCATAAAATTCAATGTTCATCATTTAAAAATTGCTATTAAAACTGCATAAGCATAAACTCAATTAAGTATATGCAACAATATACATATATATAAACTAACATCATACTTAAATTAATTAAATATATAAATAAATAAATACAATAAATATTTTTGTGTTTATATATGTTAAATAAAATCAAGAATTCAATACACAGGAGGTTCAGATTCAAAAGTTTACTAGTGTACACCAGGAGGCAAAAAACGTACAAGTACAGAATTTTGTCTACCATGAAACAGGAAGCACACAATTTTATATAGGTTTAACATTCAAGCTGTGCCCACCTTACTGACGTGGTATGTCACAGGGCATCTACATCACTTTAGCTTACAGCCCTCTATTCATTAAAACTGCTGATGCTGTATATTTAAAAAAAGTTTTCCTCTGGTTACAATATGGCCTTGCTATCCACATGGTCAGACATAATGTCTTTCTGTAAATTTACTTCTTCAAGGTTTCATATCAGTTCGAATACAATAGCAGATTCAGTCTTTTAATACACATCTTTGTTCTCTGTTACACTTTCTCACACAGCTGCGTGCTATCTCAGTAATACATATACAAGGCCAAATCATCCCAGCAGGAAAGAGCAGAAGATTTCATTATTTCACACATTTAATTTCCTGACCCAGCAGATAATCATTTGTGAAAAGCATAAACATTAAAACTTGCTAAGCTAGCATCTGCCAGGATCAAAGGTCAGCTTGCTTCAAGCCACACTGCAGTTTCAAAACTACTTTACATTTAAACATGAATTAATCCTCTCTACTATATGATTAATAGAATAAAATGCATTATATACTACTTTGCTTTTAAACTAGTATTTCCCATATATTCAAATACACATTTTTCTAACATTCCCCCCCCATTAATACTTTTTGTTCTATTTTGAAGTATGCATAGTGTCATTTCATCTCCTAACCTTTTCCACTTATGATTTTCAGCTAGGTGAGTCATTCAATCTATACTTCAGAAAAAAATGTCATCTGAGATCAATCTTTCAATCTCAATATCTTGGTACAAAGTTTCAGTAACAGATACATCAATAAAATCTTTGATTAATCTTTTCATGCACGGAATTCCACAATAAACACATGCTCCTATTAGGAGTATACCCACACAAATGGCAATCAGAATATTCATTAGGATGGAACCCCACCCTCCAAATAGATTCTGGAAAAAGTCCGTCAGTGGGTTTGGGCCTGGTTCAGTCATGGCTGATACTTGCTGAATTACCTCTAGGTGATTATTAATTTCATATCTGTTATCTGGTATATACGCACAGCATTCTTCTTTGATAAGCTCGCACGTACCACCTTTCACTGCTAGGGTGAAGTCAAGAGCCATTCGATTTTGTAGCACAACAGTTCTCACTGCATTCAGTTCATCAGTCAACAGTTCTAGGGCAGAAAAAGTTGCATTACTCATTACTTCGAGAAGTTTCGACAACTTCCTCAGCTCCCAGATCAATTTGACTGCTCCATAGGCTGGGAATATTCCTGCCCAGGATATAACACTGTCACTCAAGTCCATATGAGTCAATTTGCTTTTGTCTTTCACGGCATTATGATCTTTCCAGCCAGCTTTGATCTTTCCAACTGGATTCATAGGTTTTTCAGCTAGACCTTCAGGTTTTTGAGCTGCTTCTCTCACATTTTGTATCTTACCCAAAGGTAATTCTGCAGTATGTCTTATTGCCGGAACCAAATAACCCAAAAAACAACTGCCGGACCAATTCTCAGGTAACCATTTATATGCCTTTTTCCCACAAATAAAATAACAGTTTTCTACTTTAATACTAATACGCATCAGCTCTGCATGAAACATTTTCTGATCTATAACTGACAATTGTTTAAACAAAACTGGATTCTTGCGAATGTCATTCATGGTTGTTTTCAATGAGTTCAAATATGAATCATAATTAGTATTGCAAAAAGTATTGCCATTACTATTCTTAATATAATATCGGTAAGATATGGTTATATTACAATTGCTCCAGCCCACCTGGAGGGTATCATTTTTATAAAAACATACAATTCCTTTTTGTGTGACAGGTAAAAATAAAGCTATTTTGTCCTGTGATCTCACAGTTCCTGTATTGAAGAGTAAATTCTCCCAAGTCTCATTTATCCCCAAAGGGACAGCGGACATTATCAGTCCTCCATATGCTGTTGGTATAGCTGTACAAACCCAGCAATTTGAAATGTTCATAGTCTCTGCATATACATGTTTCATGGCTAGGTATGTGTTAAAATTTGGATGCCAGTCTATAGACGTTTCATCACGCCTTCCCACTTTCACTTGTGTGGTTGTGTGTAGGATAAACCACAACAAGAGGAAAATTGTCACAATTACAGTCAATAAATGTACACTCAACAAAATGATTATGCAACATCTCTGGGGTTAATCTAAATTTCTATTCGCTTTGTTTTTGGCCATCTCGGTCCGGTTGTATATCAGTCACAAAGTTTTTATCAAGTTGAAAGTTCTTTACCGGTTTGCAATGTGTCAAATGAACCCAGGACGTCCTCTTGGCCACTCCGACTGCAGTAGGCGTTGCCAACAGAACCTGGTATGGTCCCTCCCACTTTGGACTCGCCCAATTCTTCCTTTTCGTCACTTTCAGCCACACAAATGTCCCAGGGGCCAAGACTGCTTCCACCAGTCTGGTCTGTTCCTTATTTGAAAAAGAGTTAAACTGCAAAACAGATTTATTTGTTAACAGTTTCCTCATATAACTAGCTAATGAACTGTCAGCCTCTTGCTCTGCAGGCATGAGAGCTTTCCACTGAGGCACATAATATGCTCTCCCAAAAAACCATTTCAAAGGGAGTCAAACCCTTTACATTTGAAACCGTTCTCAAACTCAGCAGTGCCAAAGGCAGACAGTATATCCAATTCTTTTGGGTTTCCTCAATTAGCTTCCTAAGCTTATTTTTGAGGGTACCATTGTACCTTTCCACCAGTCCTGCTGACTGTGGGTGGTAGGCACAATGGTTCTTTAAGGAGATACCAAAAAATCTCCCAAGTTGCTGGATTGTCTTATTCACGAAATGAGTGCCGTTGTCACTATAGATCCTTTCCGGAATGCCAAATCTAGGGATTATCTCTTTTATCAGGGCTTTCGCCACTGTTGCTGCATCCGAGTTTTTGGTTGGAAAAGCTTCTTCCCATTTGGAAAACATGTCTACAATAACTAAACAGTATTTCTTCCCTTCACACTTACTCAAGTCTATGAAATCCATACAAATAGTATGGAACGGATATGGTGGTATAGGAAAACTTCCTTGCTTGGTTTTAAATGCCCCTTGTGCATGGTGCTTGTTACAAGTATGACAAGCTGCACAAAATTTTTTTGGTGTAGTTTGTGTATCCATATGTTTGGAATATTCGGTTTACTAACTGTACCATCCCCCCTGTTGAGACATGGCACTGCCCATGGCTCAACAAGGCTGCATATCTAAATAAATTAGATGGCAATATCGGTTTTCTCTCTTTGGAAATGTACAGTCCATTCTCAAGAATTGCACCTCGTTTTACCCATTTTTGTTTTCCTGCTTTTGTAGTAAGCATCTGCATTGTTTTTAACATGTCTAAATCTAAAATCTCAGAAGGTTGTAATTCCTCATTCAAAAGTAAAGTTTCTGAGTCTGAGGATGCTTGCTTTGCAGCTGCATCAGCTCATGCATTGCCTTTTGAAATCTTATCCTGTTGTTTTGTATGAGCTACACATTTACAAATAGCTACTTTGGTAGGTAACTGAATAGATTCTAATAACTCCAAAATAAATTGCGCATGATTAATAGGTTTTCCACTAGATGTTATCATTACTCTATTTTTCCATTGTTGCGCAAATACATGTACTGTAGAAAAAGCATACTGACTATCAGTATATATGTTTACACACTTGATTTTTGCTAAAGTACATGCCCTCGTCAAAGCTATCAATTCTGCTGCTTGTGCAGATAAGTTATGTGGTAAGGATTGGGCTTCTAAAATTTCAGTGTCTGTAACTACTGCATACCCTACCAGATTCTTCCCTGTAGGACCCCTTCTGCATGAGCCGTCCACGTAATATGTCACCTCGGCATTATCCAAGGGCATATCTGTGAGATCTTGTCTAGGCAAAGCTAACGGTTCAATTTCCTGCAGGCAGCTGTGTGGTGTGCCATCCACAGGAGTTGGAAGTAATGTTGATGGATTTAATGTTGTACATCGTTCAATTGTCATATGAGGTTGGCTCAGCAGTATAGTCATACATTAAAGATGTCTAGCAGGAGATAGGTATGCCACTTTTTCTTGCAGTAAAATTATTGCAACTGTGTGAGGCACTCTCAATATGAAGAGGTGGAATAACACCACTGAGGCTGAAGCCTGCACTGCAATTGCAGCTGCAACTATTGCTTGTACACAGTGAGGCAAAGATTGTGCCACTGGATCTAACTGTGATGAATAATAGGCTATGGGGTGTTGCTTATCCCCATGTTGTTGTGTCAATACTGACGTCATATATCCTTGCTTGCAATCTACGGTCTGAAAGAACCGTTTGTGATAATTCGGAAGTCCTAAAACTAATGAAGAAGCTATCAACTGCTTCAACCTGCAGAAAGCCGTTTCTGCTTCAGGTGTCCATTGTAAAATATCTTGTGCTGCCATTGGTGTCTTATATTTCAAGTCAGTCAGTGGAGCAGATTCCAAAGCATAATTTGGTATCCAGCTCCAACAAAAATTAGTTGTACCCAAGAAAGACATAATTTCCTTCTTGGTTGCTGGTTTGGGTGCTTACAAAATTGCTGTTTTTCTTTCCTCGTCTAATATTCTACCTTCATTGGATATTACATATCCTAGGTATCTAACTTGTTTTCTCCAAAGTTGTAACTTACTTTTGTTTACTTTGTGTCCTTGTGTTGCTAAAAATTTTAATAATGCTACAGTATCCTCCCTGCATTGTTGCTGGGTGGGGGCTGCTAGCAAGATGTCATCTACATAAAGTAGAATTTGACTACCTCCCAGTGGGGTAAACCCTGCCAGATTGCTAGCCATTTCTTGTGCAAATATTGTTGGGCTCTCACAATATCCCTGTGGTAGTCGAGTATATGTATACCTTTTACCCTGAAATGTAAATGCAAACCAATATTGACTATCAGGATGTATAGGTATTGAAAAGAAAGCATTGCTAATATCTACCACAGAGAAATACTTCTGTTGTGGTTATAAATCGTTTAACAAAGTATGTGGGTCTGGCACCGTAGGTGCTCTAGGTATTACTGCATTATTTACAGCTTGTAAATCTTGTACCATCCGCCATTCCCTGTTTGCTTTTTTAACAGGAAATAGGGGTGTATTACATGGTGAATCAGGAGATTCTACCCGTACTCCTTCTTTGAATAATGCTGCTATTATAGGCTTAATTCCTATTTCTGCATCCTTTCTCAAAGGGTATTGTCTTTTCTGTGGTCTAAAAGCTGACTTTGGGGTAATTGTAACTGGTCCTGCTGTTTGAATAAGTCCTACATCTGACTTGCCTGTTGACCAAAGAGTTGCTGGAATTTCACATAAGGCCTTTTCTTCTACTTCTTCCAATAAAAATGCTAATCAGCTGTCCTCGCTAGATTGCAAGTGTACAGCTGGATGTGTCTGTGTCAACCAATTCAGTTTTTGTTTTTGTATCCCTTGTTCTGATAATTCTAAATCAGTCTGTTTCTCCCATCTTGTTACTTTTTCTCCTAAGTCTGCCCATTTTAAACTTTTGTTCTTTGTCAAGCTGACATGTGGTAATCGATTTGATCTATATAATGCAAGGAATTCTTGAGGTAAAGAACAGCTAACTACACTGTTCCCCTCAGTATCCCAGTACAAAGTACGCAATACTAATCTAGTTGCACGATTTCTGAACAAGTCTTGTTCATACTCTCTATCAGGTCCTGGTGTAGTACAGTAGTATAGAGTACAGTGCAACAAATGCTGTCGATCAGTGTCGAGGGAGGGGGCTTTACTGATGGCCACGTTCATCAGTTCCTCGGTTACTGCCCCTGGACCAGTCGTGACTAGGTCCTGGCTGTACCAGTAAAATGTTTCACCCTCCGATCGCACTACAAAGGTATCCATTTGTCTCTGTGCCTCCATACCTTCTACAGTTGGAACTACTGCTATGCCAAATATCTGCATAAGGTCCCTGCCCAATAGGTTTACTGGACACTTTGCAGAAACAACAATTTTACTTCTCTGGGTCATACCTGAAACAGGGTGAGTTATTGCTATATCATGGGAAAGTGGTTCCCTGTATAGCTGTCCATTTGCTGCTTTTACTAGTATATAATCAGGTGATTCGGAATGTTCTTGTAACTTGCTGGGGTGTATCAAAGTCCATGATGCTCCTGAGTCACACAGGAATTTGACTTCCCTTCCATCTACCAGAAGTGTAACTTCCGGTTTCGCATTTGCTAAGTAGAGCTCTAAACTCAATAATGCTAAGTCCAAAATTTCACTTTCTTCATCTTCCACATCTACTTGCACTTCCTCTATTTCTTCTATCACATTTACATTTGTGTTTTGTTCATTAACTTTCCCTGATGATTTCTGACTTTTGCATGATGTATCTTCACTATCATATAGTCAGTCCTCATCTCCCTTATCTTCTGTAATTACCTTTTTGTTTTGCTTACAATCTCTTGCTAGATTTCCCTTTTTCCCACACTTGAAGCATTCACCTCTCTTCTTTCTCTCTTCAAAATCTTCTGATCGTTTGTCAGACTGTTTGTTTCCCTGGGCATTCTTCTTGCCCTTTTTACTTGACTGTAATACAAATATTTCAGCTCCGTCTTCAGCAGTGAAGACTTGCGCCTTCTTTTCCTTTTTACTATTAAATGTCTCTCAGCATGTCTAGCGTATTCAAGTAAGGCTTGCAGCCTCCTGTTCGATGGTCTATCATATGCTTCGTAATGAAGCTACTAATAGGTGCAATGCAACCTTTCAAAAATGCATTTTTCAATTGTTGTTCATACGGGGAATCATTTGTTTGGTTCTCAGGAACCGACATACCGCTATGATTATTAAAACATTCTAATAATCTAGCATAGTACCCATCTATTGTCTCATTTTCCTGTTGTATGCATTGATTAATGCAAGTCCAGTCTGCTCTAGGTTTCCATTTCTCAGATATTAGGTCTGTTAGACCTTTCACTCTGTTGTCTAACTCTGCGTCACTATGTGGGAATGGTTTAAGCTCTGCATTACGAGGATTCCAGGTGCCACAAATCATGTGCCAATCTGGACCTATAATTTGTCTTACTACTTTTTCTACTTCTTCCCCATTCAAGTGGTAACTCAACCTCATGCCTTGTAAATCTTCTAAAAATTTCGTAAAATTAACTTTCGGATGGGGGATTCCCTCAGTAGCCTTCCGGATATCTTCCGATGTCCATGGTCTGTATACTAAGAGTGTTGGGTTTTGCCCTTCCTTTCCTGCCTGAGGATTTGGAACTTCTATAAGTGGGCATATTTCCTGTTCACTCTCATCCTGTAGGTTTCTCTCTATTTGATATTATTCTGTGTCCCTATGTGTTTTACGTGTTCGGGACCTAGTCTCAATAGAATCTCTAACAAATGGTTGTGGTCTTGCTGAAACTTCAGGATAACGCGTGCGTGTGTGTGTGTGTGTGTGTGTGTGTGTGTGTGTGTGTGTGTGTGTGTGTGTGTGTGTATCTGTGTGTGTCTGTGTATTTGCACATTTTTATTGCAAATGTTTTAATTATTTAATTATGTTTTGAGGTTATTGTTTATTTTTAGTTTTGTATTACTATAGGTAGGATTTTTAGTCCCATATTGTATTTATTTTCTATGGACAACATGGGGCATTTGGGTCATGACTCTGGCTCTCGGGAATATTATAGGACCATTTGTTACCAACTTTGCATAATTTCATACATCTGGTAGGACAGTGACAAATTTTAATAGTTTTATTAATCTATTTTAGGGGAAATTATGTCAGCAAAATTCCAAAACATTGGTTGCTGTCTAGGATTTTAAGAGACCTGGTCACAACATGGTGATTTGGTCATCCACTGTGCTCACATGGACATGGGACAGAGCATTTACAGCAGCATCTTTAGAGTAAACTCAGAAGTTTTTGAACCACAGGGTACCTAAAATAGCATCTCTTTTAGGCTTTTCTGACCTCGACTACTGGGAAATGTCTATGAGTGATTATGCATGTCATTCATCTAAAGATCCAAGCCAGACAGCATTATTGTATTGTGTAGTAACAGGTGATTGAAGCACTGGTGGATGAATGGCTATAGAGTGAATATTTAATGCTGCAGTTGATGCATTGAATTGCGGAGCTGTCATGAATTTTGGGGGATTTTCTCCATATTCTCCACTATGATACAACTGTAAAACTGGTATATATATATATATATATATATATATATATATATATATATATATATATATATATATATATATACACACACACACAGAGAGGGAGAGAGATCTGATGATCTGATGTATGGGGATGTGGGCGCTGCGGGGAGTTTACTGTTTTTGAATCATTGATTTCAGTTTCATTTAATGATGATTTGATCACTTGTAGATAAACCAGAATTCAGTGATCAATGTATAATTGCTAAGACATGATTATATGTATTGTTCCTAGAGATTTTCTACTGAAATGTTAATTCCTCATTGGTTATCCCAGTTATCAAAATAAAAGTAAATCCACAATTAAGGAACTCAATATCAAAATAAGTAAATACTCAAAGAAATAAACAAATAAATGATGTGTCTTCTTCAGGACTGAATCGCAAGTTTTACTGATAAAGGCAGGAATCAGGATACTCCATTCCATTTTAATGCAACCTTAGTTGCATAAATTTAACTTCACTGAATTTCAGTTTTGAACCTTCACAGATGCAAAAGTCAGAAAATAACAGAATAAAATACTGAAATAATGTAAAGAACATACTGTCATACAGTAGTTGGCAAGATGGTCTGTGTGTCTATAATTCTGTAAAGAAATGGGAAAAATAGGTTGCCTCAAAACTAAAAAAAAAAGTCCATAGTGCAAATTAAACAGTTAAATGGCATGGCTCAGATGCCATGGAGTGATTTAACTGAGAATGTGCCAAGCTGTTTGGGATGGAAAAATGGCACCGTAGTTTCTCATATTTTAGGGTATACACTTAAAATAGTTTGTGTTAACTTCTCATATAATAAAACATAGAAACTGCTATTTTCATTTGCACAAATATAAATAACTGACTGAACTGTGATTATTTGTTGACTTTTCCAAATATTCTGACCTTAAACGTTTGTCAGAAGGGACATTCACTAAATGTGTGTCAATTATGTATCTGTTTTTCAAAATATTTCTTTCAACTTTCTGTCTTGATTAGATAAGTATATTTTTGTGTTTATATATGTTAAATAAAATCAAGAATTCAATACACAGGAGGTTCAGATTCAAAAGTTTACTAGTGTACACCAGGAGGCAAAAAACGTACAAGTACAGAATTTTGTCTAACATGAAACAGGAAGCACACAATTTTATATAGGTTTAACATTTAAGCTATGCACACCTTACTGACGTGATATGTCACAGGGCATCTACATCACTTTAGCTTACAGTCCTCTATTCATTAAATCTGCTGATGCTGTATATTTAAAAAAGTTTTCCTCTGGTTACAATACGGCCTTGCTATCCACCTGGTCAGACATAATGTCTCTCTGTAAAGTTACTTCTTCAAGGTTTCATATCAGTTCGAATACAATAGCAGATTCAGTCTTTTAATACACATCTTTGTTTTCTGTTACACTTTCTCACACAGCTGCGTGCTATCTTAGTAACACATATACAAGGCCAAATCATCCCAGCAGGAAAGAGCAGAAGATTTCATTATTTCACACATTTAATTTCCTGACCCAGCAGATAATCATTTGTGAAAAGCATAAACATTAAAACTTGCTAAGCTGGCATCTGCCAGGGTCGAAGGTCAGCTTGCTTCAAGCCACACTGCAGTTTCAAAACTACTTTACATTTAAACATGAATTAATCCTCTCTACTATATGATTAATAGAATAAAATGCATTATATACTACTTTGCTTTTAAACTAGCATTTCCCATATATTCAAATACACATTTTTCTAACAATATACTTTATAAACTTTATATACTTTATATACTTTATTGTACAGAAGCTAGGTCTGCTATAGCTAGAACTCACCTTTTATCCACTCTGCTCTACGCCGCTCCCATTTATACTAATATCTCAAAAAACAACCTCAAGAAACTAACAACTTCCTATAATAATATTGCTAGATTTGCTACAGGCTCTCCTTTCAGAACCCATCACTGCCTTAATCTTAAACAATTAAACTGGCTAGAATTCCTTAACCAGCTTCAATTTCCCCAGCTTGCAATAGCTCATAAGACCCTGTATCAACCTAGCAACACTCCTATACTCTCTAGCCTCATCACACCTTATGACAATCTCAAAAATCTACGTTCCTCAAACAAACTGCTGATTAATACTGCTAAATCCAACAATTCAGCAGGTGACTCCTTATTCTCCAACTCTGTAGGAAAATTATGGAATCAACTTCCTTCCGATATCACAGCTCAGACTTCTCTTTTTCTTTTTAAAAAATAACTAAAACCATATCTCAATAATCACTGGCTATGCACCTGTACTAACCCTGACTAATCCCCCCCCCCCCACTCACTCTTCTCACTCTTCCTTCATTTACTATCTATTACAAATTAACAACATATCCTATAGTACACAAATTTTATGTATATATGTATATAAGTGAAAGTTATCTCTGTACCTTAAAGAACTGGATTACTATTCTACAGTATTTGTTAAAACTTTTGTATTATCTTATATTTTTTTTATTTTTTTGACAACACTGTATAACTTCT
Source organism: Protopterus annectens (assembly GCF_019279795.1). NCBI lineage: Eukaryota > Metazoa > Chordata > Ceratodontiformes > Protopteridae > Protopterus > Protopterus annectens. Next base: position 1,185,445,057 of record NC_056737.1, read on the forward strand.
ATTCTTTTAGCATCTATTTACTCTGTACAAATACGTGGAGCTTTTCTCCCCGGGCCTCTAAAGGAAATGGACATGCATCCAGTTAGACTAGCCCAGTCAAAAAATGTAAAATGTAAATGTAGTATACTTTAACCTACTTAGTATACTACCCTTCTAAGAAGACCTGTTTCTAGTAAGAGTAGGTTATAATTGAAAAAAAAAAAAGAGAGAGAAAAAAACTTTTTAATTCTTCTATTTTTTATATTCTTTTAAGAATTTCTTTAGCTAACATGTTATGCTAAAATTATTGCTGTATAAAACTGCTTTTATGGTATAATTATTGCTGTTTAAAACTGTTTTGATGTTACTCTCTATTAAATTGTATGTTTTTTCCTTGGAGCTTTTCTCCCCGGGCCTCTACTGAAAATGGGCATATATCCAGTTAGACTAGCCCGGTCAACAAATGTAAAATAAATAAAATAGTGTCCTTGCATTTACTTTGCATGTTTATTTGTTATAAACAAATTGTTCAACTCAGCACCCTTCTCTGACAACAAAGTGCTCTCTCCCTTATCATATCAGGAGTAACACATTTTACCTTGTTTCAAAGAATGTGCATCCTAACTAAATGTGTTTTTTGTGTGATTGGGTGTGTTGTAGTTTTTTTTTTTTTCCTATAGTTTAATGCATTTGCTAACTAAGCAGGTGGACTTATGCACAACTATTATGGCCAAAAGCAATTACACAGAAATATTCAGAAGCAGTGAAACTTGCACATGATGCAGATTTTCACAAGAGTATCAATAACTATAAATTAACTGCATATTCCATACAAATTACAGGAACCAGGACAAGCAAAGTAAAGTAGATTAAATAACTGGGAAGTAAATGTTGCATTTGACTGACAGTTTTTTACAAATCAGGAAGGCATTCCTAGGTAACAGAGATCAGATCTGCAGAATGTAATAAAGAGAAAAGGTCTTATTTTTTCTTCTCATAAATTTTTATTAATTTTTTTCTAAAAAAGTTAATGCATGTAAATTAAATAAAGTATCTAATCAATAGGTTTATAATTTCAACAAAGAATAAAAAAATTGCTATTTACAATGCTGTCTATAAATCAACAAATACATTGCCCTTTTGTCATTTTAACATTAGTTGTTAGAATCAGATTTATCTAGTAACTCCTTGAATTTTGACAAAGTATTATAATGTGAAGTGATTTTATTAGTTCTCATTTTGATAGTAGCTCATACTGACAAACAATATCTATAATATTCCTGACATACATTGAAGTAGGAGTGTCAGTCTTCCAATTCATAGTGATGATCTTTCCTGCAATGGCTAGAATGCTCCATGGTAATAAATATTTTATTTGAGTAAAACAAAAATAAACCGGAAACCAATGAATGAACTACACCACTCATTTGTTGAATAAATACACTTAAAATACATTTAAAAACAGACTGACTGCTTTCGTCTTGGATTCACAGAAAACTTCATCAGAGTGATGAATTGTCATAATGGAAACCCTTTTATATTAGTACATCAACGAATCAAAACACAAGAATTAGTATAACCTGCCTGATATCATTTAACATGTTAAAGTGCCAGAACAATTGTGTCTGTGTAATGATCATTTTTTCATCTTTTTTGAAGATTAAGTCCCACACTGTTCAAAATGTAGGTGTAACTATTGTTGATAGGAGGAACAATGGCTAGTTCGATTCATCCACACTTGTGTTCATGATCCCATTTAGCATGGGTGCTTTCCAAAATATTAAATTAAAAGATATATATCTAGCCCTTCATGAATACCCTATCTATCAGAAAGTATTGCCTGTTACAAATTATCACAGATCTTAACTGATCCAGTACCACAGGAACTACAACACATGTTTAGTGTAATACAACTATGCATGCACTATAGATATGAATCAACTGTCTGCAGAAAAAGTTAAGTACATTAATATTCATGTGTGCAGTAAGAGGAATCTATATATTCATATGAGATTTATAATAAGTTACATGTCATAAAATTGCTAAATATAATTCATTTAAATTCCCCCATTAAAATCATTAACAAGGTGTAACCATAATATTAATTAATGTGTATGTGAATTATTTACAATTGATTATGAAAGTAAAGATTTTTGTTATTTCTACACATATCTGATAAGTAATGCCATTTCTTACTACATAAATCATCTTTTGTGACTGGTTACATTTAATATGTTAAGTCATGTAGTCTTGTATAGTATTTATAGCCCCTTCTATAACATAATTTTTGCTTCTATAGTCTACAATCTGCTCTATAAGATAAAGTATTTGATTGCCAAATACTTTATTGTACAACTTCTAGCTTATACTTTGGGTGCATATGCCTTTAAAAGTTCAGCTGCATTGTGTGTGTTTTTTAATGATGACTGACACTATTAATTCACATGATATGTGCGCCTCTGTAAAACGTACCCCTTAGTTCAGGAACTAGGTACGCAGCACTCTTTTCTCCTGATTCCATTTATAAAACTGTTTACAAGTTTCCACACACTTCGCTTTCACAGTTTACAACAAGTTGTGTGTCATTTCACTATTCCTGCCATACAGAGCAGGCAGACCCCATCGCAAATAAATTTAACCAAGAAGACCATCCATAAACGTCTCTCACCACATAAACTCGATCCAAAACACACTCCACAAACAAAAAGGAAAGTGAAATTAAAAAAGAAACACGGCACCCTTCTCGTCATCATCAGCACACAGAGCACCCCATCATTCATACAAGACCCCACACAATTCACTCAGTCCCCAAAGCACGTCAGGTACTATCAATGTCCATTCTCACAATGGCTGGCACACTCAGTACACCACTGCACCTTCAACACACATTACCCAACAAGACCACAACATTGCAACAAAACCCACAATTCCCCACCATAATATTACATATGATTTCAACATAAATCACCTGAAAGTTGAACTTGTAACATACAAACAAAGCAAAACCATTAAATGTCAAATCCTGCCCCACTGGTTTACCTTTCCTATAACAACTGTTCTAAGACATTCCATGCATGTCTGCATGTAATTTTCTTAAATGAAATAGAACATATAGTTTAAAACAGACCATATTATTATATATAAATTTAGTTTTGTTATACTAGTAATACTCCATAATATATATACATACATATGGATCTACGTCATTACAACGACAGCCCACTTCACCGAAACCCAAAACAATGAGACCACATCAATGAAACCCCACAACAATGAACATTCACAACAACGAAACCCAAAACCACAAAACACCAACACAAACATCACAAACACACACATACACACACAACAACCCCAAAGTACCTAACACACAATACCAAAAAAACGTATAGGCAGGGGGGCAAGCCCCCATGCACCCCCCACACCCCCCTTCTTTATTATTCAAACTCCGAGATCGCACAGACACACAAGGCACACTCACACCCACACATTACATTCCCAAACAAACACACACCACACTCACAGCACACACTTACACACCACTACCCCTCAAACACACACTTACACATTCATACTTACCTGCAATGCAATACCAGCACTGCTAGATCACAGTCCCGTAATGTCTGAAATTAAATTTCTCACTCATAACTCCAACATCGCACAAACAGACACACCAGGCACACTCATACCCACACATTACATTCCCAAACAAACACACACGACACTCACAACACACACTTACACACATCACTACCCCTCAGACAGACACTTACACATACATACTTACGAGCATCGGAACACCAGAAGTGCTAAACACAATCACTTAATGTCGGTATTTTAAATTTCGCGCTTCTGAGGTTTCAATGTTCTACAGTGTCGAACATCTGGTCCCAATCTTCCAGGTTTCGTTCATATGAACTTTCGTTCATATGAAGGGAACCCATATATATGTGTGTATATATATATATATATATATATATATATATATATATATATATATAGATATATATATATACACATATCTGTTAGAAATAATACATTAACTTAAATTAATAATCACTACATTTTAACTAATAATTCTTAATTGATTAAACTTTAATTATTCACACTTCTAAGCAGACAGAGGAAAATGAAAAAGGAAAAGAATTGTTATTAATTGTAAATATAGCTAAGATTTACTTCTCTCTCCAAGTGAGAAACTTTCAGAGGTATTTCTTTTGTATATATTAATACGTTGGACAGATATTAATTTACTCTCCAGTTTCAAATTTTGCAGTAGCGTTGTCGCCTCACAGTAAGACGCTGTCCGGTTCGATTCTCAGCTAGAGCGTCTTCTGCGTGGAGACATGCGTGAATGGGCGTACCTTTGTTGAAGGTTGTGCATCAGGGCTGGTAACTCGGCATGTAAAAATCAACCACCAATCATTAGCGGACCAGAGTTCTGCTGTAGCGACCCCTAACCGGAAAAAGCCGAAAGACATGACGACTGTGATGACAAATACATAAAGTCACTATTGATGCTATATTTTAATTAGGTTATTTGTCTTTTACCTTTTTCTTCTTTTCATTATTTTCTATCCATTTCTCTCTGCTTATCTTTTCAAGGATATTGTACTCCACTCCATCTCTTCTATTTGGTCCAGTATTTTGTTTTTCTGAATAAATGTTATGGCAATGTCAAGGCTATCAAATGATTTTATACCATCTGTGAGAAATATTTTCAGTCTTGCTGAAAAGAAAAGATGCACTTTGATTTGCTTCTTTTTTTAGTTCTTAGTGAAAAAAATGCTTTTCTTTTAGAAATAACAAATGTGGAGTAGTCATTGTCAAATTGTATTATACTGTCATTATTTTAATAGGATAACTTGATCAGGCAGGCTTTACAATTAATTCTTTATCCTGACTAGAAAGAATCTAACTATAACAGACCTTGGCGGAGGAGTTGCATTGTGTCTTTGTGGAGTTACAGAAAGCATATGACAAAGTGCCTAAAAAGGAGCTGTGGTATTGTATGAAGAAGTTGGGAATGGCAAAAAAGTATGTAAGAGTGGTGCAGGATATGTACAAGGGTAGTATGACAGTGGTGAGGTCTGCAGGAGAAGTGACAGATGCATTCAAGATGGAGATGGGATTACATCAAGGATCAGCTCTGAGCCCTTTCTTATTTGCAGTGGTGATGGACAGGTTGACAGATGAGATCAGATAGGAGTCCCCATGGACTATGATGTTTGCAGATGACATTGTGATCTGTAGTGAGAGTAGGGATCAGGTTGAGGAGACCCTGGAGAGGTGGAGATATGTTCTAGAGAGCAGAGGAATGAAGGTCAGCAGGGCTAAGTCAGAATATATGTGTGGAAATGAGAGAGAGGATAGAGGAATGGTGAGGATGCAGGGAGTACAGCTGGCGAAGGAGTATGAGTTTACATTCTTGGGATTAACAGTTCAAAGTAATGGTGAGTGTGGAACAGAGGTGAAGAAGAGAGTACAGGCAGGGTGGGGTGAGTGGAGAAGAGTCATATGTGACAGATAGGTACCAGTAAGAGTGAAAGGTAAGGTCTGCAAGAGGGTAGTGAGACCAGTTATGTTATATGGGTTGGAGATGGCGCCATTGATGAAAAGACAAGAGTCAGAGCTGGAGGTAGCAGATTTAATGATGTTAAGATTTGCACTGGGTGTGATGAGGATGAGGATGGATAGGATTATGAATCAGTATATTAGAGAGTCAGCTAAGGTTGGACGGTTTGTTGACAAAGCCAGAGAGGTGAGATTGCATTGGTTTGGGCATATGCTGAGGAGGGATGCTGAGTATATTGGGAGAAGGATGCCAGGTAAGAAGAAAAGAGGAAGGCCTAAGATAAGGTTTATGGATGTAGTGAAAGAGGACATGGAAGTGGTTGGTGTGATACAGCAAGATGCAGAGGACAGGAAGAAATGGAAACAGCTAATCCGCTGTGGTGACCCCTAATGGGAACAGCCAAAAGAAGAAGAAAGCTATTGAAATTTAGGAATATTTTTAGATAAACTGCTTCAGTATAACTTCATAAATATATATTCTCAGAATATAGCATTTAACTTGTTTTGTAAAACAAATTTCCTGTCAGAAATATATCCTAAGTAGCAGGGCAGAAAAGAAAGGCTGTTAGCTTGGCACCATCTTAGCCATACCCTTAAGAACAGCTTTTATTCAAAGCTTTTATGCAGTAAAGGCCATTTGAGCACAGTTTATGAAATTTTTATATGGCGATCTAAGAGGGCCTTCCATTCATGATTTCTGCTCACTTAAGGTAAAAGATTAAGATTGACATCTTCCTTAAAATTAAGAGTTGTTGCAGTGAAAGCCAGCAAGAGGTCTGTACTTTTTTTTTATAAGAGAGCCCATGTTCTTTGTGAAACACAGAGTAGCATATCTCATTAAATTACTTAAAAAAGGTTAACTTGTTACTGAACTTATTAATTTCCTTTTCTATGCTTATAAATAAAATAAAATTATAAAAATAAATGAATGCTACATGGGTTCCCTTGTGAATGCACAGTGACAGAGAAAAGCATATATTTTATTCTTTGGTTAATGAAAAATACACACAAAACTGGTTTCAAGAAGACATCTTGTTAAGTGACTTCCTGAAAACTTTGTAAGAAAATAATACCAATAAATGTATGCTCAGTGTGTGTCTGTTTTTCAGATATCTCTTTGAAATCATTTCTTTTGATTGCTTAAGTATAATTTCGTGATTTATATAGTTTGCAGCTTTAGTGCATGCTTTGGGCTGCTGCATCTTATTTGTTGTGTAAGCTTTGACCAACTCCCCACCACACCTTATCTCAGGGCAATAATGTGTTCTGTTCCTTATAAAGGCAAGAGCAACGTGTGTGTGTGTGTGTGTGTGTGTGTGTGTGTGTCCATGTATGTGTGTGTGTGTGTGTGTGTGTGTGTGTGTGTGTGTGTGTGTGTGTGTGTGTGTGTCCATGTGTGTGTGTGTGTGTGTGTGTGTGTGTGTGTGTGTGTGTGTGTGTGTGTGTGTGTGTGTGTGTGTGTGTGTGTGTGTGTCCATGTGTGTGTGTGTGTGTGTGTGTGTGTGTGTGTGTGTGTGTGTGTGTGTGTGTGTGTGTGTGTGTGTGTGTGTGTGTATGTGTGTGTGTGTGTGTGTGTGTGTGTGTGTGTGTGTGTGTGTGTGTGTGTGTGTGTGTGTGTGTGTGTGTGTGTGTGTGTGTGTGTGTGTGTGTGTGTGTGTGTGTGTGTGTCCATGTATGTGTGTGTGTGTGTGTGTGTGTGTGTGTGTGTGTGTGTGTGTGTGTGTGTGTGTGTGTGTGTGTGTGTGTGTGTGTGTGTGTGTGTGTGTGTGTGTGTGTGTGTGTGTATGTGTGTGTGTGTTTGTGTGTGTATATTTGTGTGTGTGTGTGTGTGTGTGTGTGTGTGTGTATGTGTGTGTGTGTGTGTGTGTGTGTGTGTGTGTGTGTGTGTGTGTGTGTGTGTGTGTGTGTCTGTGTGTGTCTGTGTGTGTGTGTGTGTGTGTGTGTGTGTGTGTGTGTGTGTGTGTGTATGTGTGTGTGTGTGTGTGTGTGTGTGTGTGTGTGTGTGTGTGTGTGTCTGTGTGTGTGTGTGTGTGTGTGTGTGTGTGTGTGTGTGTGTGTGTGTGTGTGTGTGTGTGTGTGTGTGTGTGTGTGTGTGTGTGTGTGTGTGTGTGTGTGTGTGTGTGTGTGTGTGTGTGTGTGTGTGTGTCCATGTATGTGTGTGTGTGTGTGTGTGTGTGTGTGTGTGTGTGTGTGTGTGTGTGTGTGTGTGTGTGTGTGTGTGTGTGTGTGTGTGTGTGTGTGTGTGTGTGTGTGTGTGTGTGTGCGTGTGTGTGTGTGTGTGTGTGTGTGTGTGTGTGTGTGTGTGTGTGTGTGTGTGTGTGTGTGTGTGTGTGTGTGTGTGTGTGTGTGTGTGTGTGTCCATGTATGTGTGTGTGTGTGTGTGTGTGTGTGTGTGTGTGTGTGTGTGTGTGTGCGTGTGTGCGTGTGTGTGTGTGTGTCCATGTATGTGTGTGTACTCATTTCATACTAAGCCCTAAATCTTCTTCCCTTCAGCATGAGTTTTAAAGGTACCCTGTCATTCAGACCAGGAACTCTATCTGCTCTCAACCTAATAATCCATTTGGTTTCACTTTGTTCAGTGTAATTCATAACATCACCTCTCCTAATAGTGGGTTTATTAACTTGTATAACTAAAAACTTAAATATGTGTTCCACGGATGTTTCTAGCACATGTTTCGATAAAGCATTTCTAACAGATTTAATCCGAATATTATATTGGTGCTCTCTAATTCTATCTTTTCTATCAAAATTTATATCCAGAAGGATTGTGTGGCTATGGGCACTTCGTGTGCCAATAGCTACGCCAACCTGGTTATGGCTGACTGGGAGAGAAACAGTTTTTTTGTAATGGAGCAACTTAAGCAGTTTGTTGCATTTTATGTACGCTGTGTAGATGATCTTTTTTTGGTATGGACTGCCAGTGAAGATGACCTATCCAACTTTTTGGAACAGGTCAATTCACTGACCTCCTACATGAAATTTACTATGACAGCATCGAAGGCTGTGGTATCTTATCTAGATGTTTTTGTGGAGAGACTTCCTAATGGCCTGTTGAATACTGGAGTATATAGGAAGTCTTGTTATAGGAATTCCTTATTACATAGGACTAGTATGCATCCCAGATTTGTATTTAACAACATAGTGAGAGGACAGGCAATGCGAGTATCACGTTTGAACTCCACAGAAATGGGGTTCCATAATGAATTGGCCAATCTACAACAGCAATTATATGATAGGTCCTACAGCTTGCAGGAAATAGAAGGAGGCTTTTTGGGGGTTGATGTTCTCAGGAAAGATAGGGCACTGCCATATTTTACAATGAGGAATGAAACTATTAATGGAGCGAATGAGATAATAGAGGGGTCAGTTGCATCTAATCGAGAGACTAGAGTCTCTATCTATTATACACAGGATGTTAAGGCTATTAAGGATATTTATTCAAAATATTGGGATGTACTTACAGTTGATCCTAATATTTATGATATAGTGGGCCATATGCCACAGTTTACATATAAGAATTGTTTTAACTTATATAGAACGTTGTGTAGTTCAGACAGAATAAATAATCAGTGTGCACCTAATTCTAAAGCCGGTGCAACCAAGCCGTGTTATAATTGTAACGACTGTTGCTTAATAGATAGTACAGAATGTTTGTTCATCCTGTTACACAACGTTGTTTTTATTTTTATCCCAGGGCTAGTTGTGAAATGAAGCACATTGTCTATCTTTCTACCTGTAGGTCTTGCCCAGCTTTTTATGTGGGCAAGCCTGACAGAAGACTTAAAGATAGAATTAGAGAGCACCAATATAATATTCGGATTAAATCTGTTAGAAATGCTTTATTGAAACATGTGCTCGAAACGTCCGTGGAACACACATTTAAGTTTTTAGTTATACAAGTTAATAAACCCACTATTAGGAGAGGTGATGTTATGAATTACACTGAACAAAGTGAAACCAAATAGATTATTAGGTTGAGAGCAGATAGAGTTCCCGGTCTGAATGACAGGGTATCTTTGAAACCCATGCTGAAGGAAAGAAGATTTAGGGCTTAGGTTCATAGGTTCATAGGTTCATACTAGGCTATCTTCCCTAGGGCATTTATAAGCCTAGCCAGAGTGTGTTTGGCTTTCACCACCCATTTTAAATAAATTTTGCTATGCCCTTTTTTCGAGGTTAGTATACTGTGCCTCTGTCTAACAGTGACACAGAAGTGATACCCAGGGTAAACCTACGATCTCCCATCCACTCATCCAGATTCCTCTTGAAGAGATTCAATGAGGGACTCTGCCTAACCTGGACTGGGATTTTATTCCAGAGTGAAGGGAGCCTCTGGGTTATGAATCTGTCCCTCCAGCATGTCCTATTTATTTCAGTGCTGAGGTTCAAGTCTCTCGAGCGCGTAGCTCGATGGGATTTGGATTTTCTGAGGTGCAGCATGTCCATTAATTCCGGGTTGGACATGGCTTTATACTTAGTACGAAATGAGTTACTATGTCCGTTTGGCAGTTTAGTACAGTATGTGTGTTTATTGTTAGAATTTTAGATGCTCTAAAATAATTTATTTAATGATGCTGATGCACACAATGGAATGTTTTCTTAGATACATATGTTTTTAATTTTTATAATATATTCCTTTAGTGATGGTTTTATGTGTTTAGATAAATTTGATTATTTAATTAATTTATAGGATGTGATGTCATGGTTAAGAAAGTATTTATTGGATACTTTGAATTTGTAATTTTTTTGACTTGAAGAAGCCCAGTCAGGTGAAAGCGCTTGCCAAGTTTGTATCTAAGACCAATAAATAGAAGTTATTATATTTGGAGTCCATTCTGTGTTTATGGTGAAGTGAAAACTGCCTTTTATCATCTCTGTTGGAACTCCAACAGAATCATGTATGTGGACTATTTTACTCTGCCGACAGGTTCTTCTGTGCCTGTGTTTGACTTTTATTGTACCAAAAATGTTATTCTGTGTTTACCTCATCCTCCTATGATGTTCAAATAAATTTATTTTCTAATGTCAGTTATGCCCTTGGTAAATCAATTTGGTCTTCAAATCTACCCATATTACATTAGTGAATTGTACCAAAGAACCAGAGAGGATTAGGATTACCTGCTTTTCTCTTACATTTTCTGATTATTAATACCAATAGATTATTAAAAATCCCTAATTACTCACCAAATTCTAATATCTGGAAAACTACATGGATTAAAATCCAAAATAATTACTTCCTCACTTAATCTGCCACCCCCTTCCTAAAACCAGATAACTTTAAATCCTTTAAGTGAGAAAAAACATGCCTATCTCATAAGCTAGTTAATATTCTGGGCTTTAACATATATTTTGAACTCTTACAACCGATTCATTGTAATCCTGATTTTAAACTAAATAATAAATTGTTTGTTCTTTCTATCTTTCTTCTACTAAAAGATAAAGCACTTATGGACATTGTCACACAGACTCTGTTACATTTGTTTTATTTTTGTTGTTACTTTTTTGAAAAATATAATGAAATTAAAAACTAAAAAGTTTGACTAAGCAGCATTCTGTGTCATTCTATGCTTTACTGCCAGGGAGTTGTATATGGTAGTATTCTGAATGAGGTCCTTTCATATTACTCTGACCCAACAAATGGAAAATAAACAGAAATGTTAAATACACAATAATAAAGAAATAAGATGCTTCTGGCAAAGACCTTCCTTCATGTTCTACTGTGAACTTTGACATCATTGCACATCTCATTCCAAATGCATCAGTGGTATAGTGATGAGCATAGCTACCTTTCAGACAGCTGACCCGGGTTTGATTCCTGGCCAGTACACGAAGTCTGTACATGGGCGATGCAGTGGTGCAGCAGTTAGTGTTGTTGCTTCACAGCATGAGGTTTCCTGGTTCAATTTTCAACTGGGGTACCTTCTGTGCTGAGTTTGCATGTCCTCCCTTCATGTGTGTGAGTTTCTACTGGGTGCTCTGGTATTCTCCCACATTCCAAAACCATTTGTCTAGAGTGTTTCTCCCCAGGCCTCTACTGAAAAGGAGCTCTGTTCCAGTTGGACCTTCCTGATAAACACGTGTTAAATAAATAAGTTACAATCTATTTGGGATCCAAAAGAAAAATAGCTTGAAAAACATTAGGATGAGTATTGCTGTTCTACTGTTGTTATGGTATTATCTCCATACCAAAATCTTTGCTTATTTTTCAATGTCTTTCTAATAGAAATACATTGAAAATATTAGTTTATTTTGAAAGACAGGCTACATAGGACAGAGGGACAATGTGTGTGTGTGTGTGTGTGTGTGTGTGTGTGTGTGTGTGTGTGTGTGTGTGTGTGTGTGTGTGTGTGTGTGTGTGTGTGTGTGTGTGTTGACTGACAATTTCATAGACTATATAAATGTTTTCTGTGTTACATTAAAGAAAATGTTATCTCTAACATTTCAGGACGCATCTCTAACTACAGTCGTATGATACACCCCTCTAGTGGTGCTCTCTGAGACTGCAAGAATATAAAGTCAAAAAGAAAAACAAAGGGGAAAAATCAGTGTGAAAAACACTCCCACACATGCAGCTGCTTGGCTCACCCAATTCAATGTACAAAAGTTAAGTGCTTTCATCTCCCACAAGACAGGACTCCAGCAGAACAAATGAATGCATGTCAGACCCACAATTTATAGCTTGTGTATTTTCCAGCCAGTAAGGAAGCTATACACAAGTATATTGAAAAATGTAAACCCTATAGAAAAAAATTGCATTGTGATAATGTGGAGATATATGCAATGCAACTGAATGAACCGACAGGAGTTGGATAATTAAACTAAAATGGCTCAATGCTAGCATTTGTAAAGCACCAGTCTTGAAGGAGACAGACATCAGGTCATATGAATTTAATTTGTTTATGCTTGCCATGTGATGTTTTTATATATTAAAAAACAATTTAAGTATTTGATGAAGAGCTGGTTAACATGACAGAGCTACTGTGACATTTTATTCTGAATAAAGTTTTCATTTTCTAAGGAAAAAAAGGGCAAAGTCAAAGGCTATATGCACTGACAATTGTGGTCTGACAGTTTAAAATGCTTGCCTCTGGGAGGTAACAGAAAACTGGTGTAGTCATAGAAAATCCACTTAATTATGAGGAGAAAAAATTCCACTTAGGCAGTAAGTAACTGGTGTTCAGAAATGAACCATGAAACTGTGTGGCAATAAGACTAACCACTAAGTGACTCTGCTGTCCATCGCTCAGTCTTTCACCATGGGTGTAGCATAATCAAGAGGTGGACATCTCCCCAAAAGGTCAACTACACTGCAAAGACAGAGCTGGTGAGCACTGGTAGGGAAAGATACTGACAACTGCTCCACCACTCATGCTAATAAATTGTCTGTAGTAAACCCTGCCAACTGCAAACAGTTCGTTCTTTCAAGTCTGCCCCTGACTGAACTAATGACAAGATTAAAAGGAGGCTGAATGTACTGCAGTCTTTTAGTGTTTTATTGCAAATTCATTTTCACTACTGAACTATGTCTAGGGTGTTCACCTTTAACAGGCCCAAAGTGGCACATTTTGTGGAAATGTGCAATTTTGCAGGTCAAACCATACTTGTTACCTGTGCAGAGGGAATATGATTTACTTTGTTGGCAAAATAAAGTCTCATGTTTAAAGAATTTGAGCTGTTTCTTTTGTTTCATTATAATACAGTGTTTCAGATACAAAATAATTGATTTCTGCAACTATTAGAAGAAAGTTAGAAAATATTTGTCCTAAAAATCTCAGGAAATGTATTTTTCTAGTTTCTTATAGGATGCTCAGATAGGGACTATTCTGCATTGAGGGATATCTGAGAATCCTTTTTTATTAATAAATTTGTCCTACTCAGCATCTGTCTTTTCTATGTTTGTAACATATGCTAGGGGCTACAAAAATATGCTGAATATTCTTAAGTTTGCCATTGCCCAAAAAGTGCTGTATTTGTACCTAGGAATGATTAGATAATTAATAGACCAACCTGATGGCATTGCATAGTATAAATGACTGAAGTCCAGTGACAGTGGTAACTTAAAGAAGTACTTCTGATATCTAGTGGTCATCTGATTAGCTTAATGCTACACAGTTCTTCTGCAGTAAATGGCAACTGTTATGTTGTGAAAAGAGAAAAAAAAACAAGATACACCAGAGAACAGGAAATACCTCGTAACTGCAAAGTAGAAAAAATATCCACCACTGAAAACAGTGTTGGTAAGTAAATCAAAAATGAAGGTAAATATTCATTACCCTTCATTTTCTGCTTAATTACATTTTACAGTTATACAATTATAGTACCAATCTACTCTGATTACCAGACGATAGGGCATCAAAAGCAAATGGAAAGAGTGCTTCCGGAAACTTCTGAATGGAGAAAACCTTACAGATACTGCACCAATCCATGTACAGCCTAAAAACAAAGAAGATGGAGTACCCACCCTAGAAGTAGTGCAAACTGCAGTAATGAAAATGTAGCCAAGGAAAGCATTAGGCTCAAGTGTGGTCACAGCAGACACAATCAACATGTTGGGTGCACTACAGCAGAAAATGGCTTCTGAAGGTACTCATTGCATATGGAGAGAGAGAGAGGCTTATCTCAGACGACTGGAGTACCAGTGTACAAAAACAAAACTGACATTCACATCTGAATGCAGTATGGATCTATGAAACTCCTGTCACACTGCATGAAAGTGCTGGAGGGATAAGCTGCTGAAAGTAAGATGGGGTGAACAGTAAGAATTCAGACTAAAATGGAGTATTACATCATTCATTTCAGACCAATTTCAATACTGCCTGCAATGGGCAAAAATCTTAGAAAAACATAGTAGTAGCCAACTCATTACCTACCCCAACACCACTTGCTGTCTAATAAACAGCATGGTTTCTGGCCTGGGAGAAGTACTCAGACTGTACAATGAACCCTAATTAACATGGATAAAGGACACCGAACAGGTGCAGTCTTCTTTGATTTAACTAAGGTCTTTGACATGGATGACTACTCTGTCCTACTAACTCATCTATATGACCACTGAAATGAGTCCACAAGCCACACAGTTGCTCGAAGACGTTCTCACCTACAGAACTTTTAAAGGTAAAATTCATTATTTCCTCTCTCAGCCTGTTCACACATACTCTGGTGTCACCAAGGCTCTATAGTGGTGTCTTTGCATCTCTCTATTTTCATAAATCAGCTTCCACTTCATCAGCATTAACTTCATCTCCTACTAAATGCTGATGTGATAGTAATTTGCAGATCTAGGCCAAATCATCTAGACATACAAAAAAACATGAAATTAGACCATCTACACATAAGCACTTAGCTCACAACTAAGCGACTCTTAAAAAAGAAAAATTATGACAAACACATCCTGAAACACTACTCATCACTAATCAATTCAATAATCACATAGAAATTGTGGCATTCTTTTGATATATTGGGGCTTGACTTGACCAATCCCTCAATGTTCAGGAACACATTGAAAAACTCAGACCCAAGACCAATCACTTGCTAGTCTGACCACAACAGTTATCCCAGTTTCTCTCTCCACCTGCCATAACTGCCATTGGTAAAAGAATCCTACTCACCCAAATGGGATACAGTTTATGCTTTGCCAGAGCATCACACAAAAACACAGCAACACTTCAATCGATCTGCAATAAAATCATCTTCTTCATCACTACCTCTCCACATATAAACAACACTGTGTTACCCTATCAAAAGCCAAATGGCTATCTGTAGAAGGCAAATCAAGTATCTTCTTAAAATTTCTATGGTTAAGACTGTTAACCAAGACACTCCATCTACACTTACCATGAATCTGACGACAACCACCCCACACAGCAATGTCAGCTATGTACTCTGGCCACTTGTTTTTCATTCATCAGAGAGTTGGCACTCAGTTTCTTAAATCTGCCAGTACCAGCAACCATCACAACAATGATGTCTCACTGTAAAACCAGTCAGGACAAAGTAATCCATAGCTAGACACAGTAACACTTATCTAATGCATTGACCTCAGTCTTGCACCTCTCATGGTTCAACTATGGGACAAAAGCAAGAAGGGAGGGAGTGTGATGGCCCACCACTGGCCCAGTAATCAAGGACCCTCAATCCTCACCACTGGCAACAGTGGGGGACATACACTGAGAGGATGACAAGGTACACACACAGTATTTCCAGATGCAGCTATCTGCATCATGTGCAATTTCCCTTAAGAGCACACAGAGACCACAGTCAGTGTGGGGCTGGTTTCTCTCTCTTTCTACAGATCCTCAATAAGACTCCCCACTGGCACAGCTATAGAGCTAAGATCACAGCTGAGTGGCCAAGCCAAGACCTTCCACACCCTCTCTGTCCAACCAGTACTTTGTGTCCCTGCCCAAGTATCTGACAAATGCACTCTTTGAGGACACACACACACACACACACACACACACACACACACACACACACACACACACACACACACACACACACACACACACACACACACACACACGTGCGGGACAGGCTAGCACAAGCTTCTAGCTATGACCCCTTCTGCCCAGACTATAAGGTAGTTTGTCTTGCCACCGGTCACTCCTTATCAGCTACTTTAAGGCTTTTAACAAATGGTGTCCAGTCTCAATGTGTCATGTTAGTATTAATACAAATGCTAGTTTGACCAAGAGCAAGGCTATTAGGAGTGGCCTACACAGTGCCACCAAATAAATATGCAAGTACTCTCAGAACTTAACTATGTCTCACAAATATCAGCACCAATGAAAGGTTTAAATATATTTAATAATAAATAATAAAAGAACAAGAAAATACTCAGTATGTAATCTCAGTTACATCAGAGTTTAAAATCACAAGAAATATTTAAAACAACACTGCTGGACAGTCTCACATAATTAAGCTATATTCCTGACTATATCTAATATAATTATACTGTTCCATAGACTTACTTACAGAACTAGCAAGCAGATGTGATGAGTAGATGTTCTTGTGAGGTCAAAAACAAAATGCAAAATGCTATATCTCTATCAGAAACATCCCAAATTAATATCCCAAAATATTGCTGCTGGGATACTTGCAGAATGACATAATTTGTTGTCATCTGATTTAATTTCCCGGGCTCAAAACAACCATTGATGCCAGCTGGTAGCATTTAGCATCTACCTGTAAAAATACATAAACAGGGGCTTTTCTTAGATCTCAGGTAGATCCTGGAAGTCATAAAACAATAAACAATTCTAAAGACAATGTCTAGTTCTAGGCATTATGTCTCCCATTGTACTGAAACTGAAAGATAACATCTCTTTTTATGGCCCAGCCATAAAGTAATTAAATCTCAACTATTCTTCTGAAGTTAACTTCGTATGTTGCAGCTTCCATTGTTAAAATATATATGTCTAAACAGTTATAATAGTGTATTTACATTTCTGCTCAGTACTTTACAAAATATCTCTTCAGCACGTCTGTACAATATGACATACAGTTCTAATACATTTGTAAACCAAGCATCTTACATGAAGCATGTTGACATTCACAGATGACACAACCATTTAAAAAATTCCAGACAGCTGTGCTGGCAGTATCTCCATTTGTTACACTTCTATATAAATCATGTTAATATTCACAAATGACATATAATTATTTACAAAATTCCAGTTAGCTGAGCTGGCAGTATCTCCTTTTGTGAAATTTATCCCCCAAAAAAACTCAAGCAAGTTTTTCAAGTGACACTTGAGAAACGTTGCTTGAGAGGGTTGAGCCTATCTGGAAATTCCTTATCCCATTCCCTGCCTTGAGATTCCAACTGCCCTGGTATTGCTGACTGCAGGACAGTGCTGCACTGACTTATCATATACCTGCAATCCTAGGCTCCACCATAGTAATTTGGGATTTTTCTGGCCAGCTCCCTGTAGCCATAGGTCCCCCTCAGACACCTCCTGCCTTGTACTGCAAATACTTAGCACCAGGGCCTCCCTTATCATGGGTAAGGTTTGATCATGTTAACATGGTACAGTTTGTTCCCCAGCCTCGTGCCTAGCAGTTCTACCATGTAGTTAACATCACTGACCTTCCTTATCACCTTGCAGGGTCCCTCCCAAGCTGCCCGCAGCTTGTTTTGTCTGACAGGAGTGAAACAATAACCTGCTGCCCCACGGCATACTATCTGGCTTGAGCATTCCTGTCATATCAAACCTTTTTCTGCTGTTGGGCTTATGCCAGGTTTTCCTGGCCCAAGCCCATGAGTTCCCTGAGCCTTGTCCTGAGGTTTAGGACATATGCCATAACAGACTCCTTGAGGGATTCGCACCCATCCTCCCATTCATCCCAAATCAAATCTAGAGGTCCCCTCACCCTATGCCAATACAGCAACTAAAAGGGTGAAAAACCTGTGGATGCCTGGGGCACCTCCCTGTAAGCAAACAATGGATGAGGCAATTATTTGTCCCACTCCCTCTTAAACTGGTCTGAAAATGCCCATAGCATGGTCATTAGTGTAGAGTTTAACCTCTCAACAAGGCCATTAGTCTGGGGATGGTAGGGGGTGGTCTTTAAGTGCTTCACCTCACAGTACTTACACAAACAAGCAAGCAGGTCTGACATGAAATTGGCACCTGTGTCAGTCAGTATTTCTTTTGGGAAACCTACTCTGCTGAAAATCTCTAACAAAGCATTTGCCACCTTTTCTGCTGCAATGGACGACAGAGCCACTGCCTCATGGTATCTGGTAGCATAATCTACTACCACTAGGATATATGTCTTCCCTGTGGGACTTGGGGTACCCAGAGGCCCCACAATATACGTAGTTACCCTCTTTAAATGCTCCTCTATCACAAGCAAAGGCATTAAAGGAGCTTTCCCCTTGTCTCCTGCCTTGCCTACCTTTTTGGCACTATTCACAGGTCCTGCAGTACCCTGATATATCTCTAGAAATCCCAGGCCAATAAAAAGTCTGCATAATACATCTCTTGGTATGCTTTATGCCCATATGACTTGCAAAGGGAATATCATGGTCTATGGCTAGAAGTGCCAGATGATAGGCTCTGGGCACTACCAACTGTTGTATTCTTTCACCCTCTAGCCCACCCCTCCCCTCAGGGGTCCACTCTGTATAGAGTAACCTTTTGTCCCAGTATACAGATTCCCCCTTTCCTGGACAATCAGATGCCTCACTGGCTACCTCCCTCAGGCCTTCTAATGTAGGGTCTGAGAGATGAGCCTTTCTCAACTCTCTCTTTGTAATCCTTCCCAGCTCCCCTTCAACAGGAAGTCTGGTATTCTCTGACAGTGATGTCTCACTGTCAGCCTGGGTACTGCTACTGCCCTTGCAGTCACTCTGTCCAAGGGAACATCAGTACCCACCAGCAGCTGTGGCTCACCTTAAGTTTCATTGCTACATGGTAGCTCCCTCCCTAAAGTAACCACCACACCATCCTGACTTCAAGTCTGTGGTCTGTCTAGGTCACCCCCAGGCTACCAGACCCACATGCTTTTTTCCAAGCCTGGCTGCATGTAACTGCATGCACACAAGGTACTATATTATCAAAATCATTCATAGGTTCATACTAGGCTATCTGCCCTAGGGCATATATAAGCCTAGCCAGAGTGTGTTTGGCTTTTGCCACCCATTTTAAATTAATTTTGCTATGCCCTTTTTAAAGGTTAGTTTACTGTGCCTCTGTCTAACAGTGACATAGAAGTGATACCCGGGGTAAACCTACAATCTCCCATCCACTCATCAAGATTCCTCTTGAAGAGAGTCAATGAGGGACTCTGCCTAACCTGGACTGGGATTTTATTTCAGAGTGAAGGGAGCCTCAGGGTTATGAATATGTCCCTCCAGCATGTCCTATTTAATTCAGTGCTGAGGTTCAAGTCTCTTGAGTGCGTAGCTCAATGGGATTTGGATTTTTTGAGGTGCAGCATGTCCATTAATTCCGGGTTGGACATGGCTTTATACGTCAGGCACAGATCGCCTCTGAGCAGGTGGTATGCCACTGAGTAGAGGTGGAGTTTCTTTAACCAGGCAGCATATGGCATGTGTTTGAGCCCTTTGATCCTCTTGCTAAGGTAGTTTTGGGGTCTTTTCAGTTGCTGAAGGTGTCTGGTAAGGTACATCCCAAAAGGGGCATTGTACTCAATTATGGGCCTGATGACGGATGAGTAAAGAGGCACGATGACCTCCCCTGATCTAGATGTGAATCCCTTCATGATTAGGTGGGTTATATAAAATGTTTTTCTAACCACTTTGGCCACGTGGTTGTCAAATGAGAGATTGCTATCAACTTGGGTCCCCAGGTCCCTAATTACTTCTTCTGTACTTAATGGATTACCACCTATATGGTAATTTGTGGGCACTTTATTTTTGCCAAAGGGGATGACTATACACTTTTTGGTGTTTAGCTTGAGGCCATGGCTCTGGCACCAGTTGTCTGTTTCTATGAGGCCCTTTTGGAGGATGCTTGGGTCAGCTGGAGAGTTGATTATGGTGCCCAGTTTGCAGTAATCTGCAAACTTGGTCAGCCACAGTCCTTCCGTGTTGGCCTGTACCTCCGAGAAATATATACCGAACAAGAGGGGTCCCAGGACTGAGCATTGTGGGACACCACTTGTAACTGGTTTGGAGTCTGACATGGCTCCAGCAATTCTAACCATGTGGGTTCTGTCCTTGAGCCAGTTTGCAACCCATCTAGGGACATAGGGGTTTATATTTAAGCTGGTGAGCTTATCTATAATGCCCGAGTGAAGTATTGTATCGAAGGCTTTTGCGAGGTCCTGGTAGGCTGTGTGGACCACCTTCCCCTTGTCAATGGCCTTGGTGACTGTTTCAAAGAAATCGACCAGGTTTAAGAGGCAGGATCTGCACTTAAGAAAGCTGAACTGGGTAGGATCCAGTGTCTGTAGGTCCCCAATATCTTTATTTATGAGGTCCATGATGATCCTTTCCATACCTTTGCAGACCAAGCTAGTCAGGCTTATGGGGCAATAGTTTCCAGGATCCGTTGAGGCACCACCTTTGTGGAGAGGGACCACTGTTGCTGTACGCCACTCTTTGGGTACAAATCCTGTAGTAAGGCTGAGATTGAACAGTAGTTTTATGTTTGGGTTTAGCTCTTCTTGGATTTCATGTAGGACGCAGCCCGGGACACCGTCTGGTCCCATTGATGCTGTGTTTTTTGCTTTGGAGAGGGCGGCTCTTACCTGAGCATCTGAGATGTCAGGGGGGCAGCACTCTGCTGGGATAGATATTTGCCCTTTTGGTGGGGGGGGGAAGTTTGCGCTGAACCTGTCAGCTAGGATGTTGGCAATGTCTGTGGGTTCGGTGTATTTTTTGTCATTTTGGACTAATTCTGAGCATATCTGGGAATTCCCACCCAGGTTCCTAACATATCTGAAGAAAGCCTTGTGATTATCCTCAGTGTCCTGTGCAATGTTTCTCTCGAAGCTGGCCTTAGACGATTTTATGAGTGCCCGTAGTTTTTTGCTAATACTGATCAGAGGTGCCTTCCCTTTTTGGGATTTTGCTCTATCATGTAGTAGCTTTCTCCTTCTATTGTATAGTTTGTTTATGGCTGGGGTCCACCAGACAGGACGTCTGCTTTGAGAGGATTGGGTCTTGGTTTTATTTGGGATTGCATGATCCATGCATTCCTGAAGGTGTTCATAGAATATGTTTATAAAGGATTTTGCGGTCTGGGTCGTATTTTCCACAGGCCCGGGGGCTTTATAGGATTCCACCTCAGTTTTCAGGAGTGTGAAATTTGCTTTAGAGAAGTTTTTCACTGTGATTTTCTGGTCAGGGGTTGGGGTTGGGATGTGAATATCCAGTGAGATTAGTTTATGGTCTGATCTTACCAGTGAGGGATACACTTCTGGTCTGGAGCATAGAGTCCCCATGTTGGTGATGATCAGGTCCAGTATGTTTTCCCCTCTTGTGGGAGTGGTAACAAGTTGTTCCATAGCATTTGAGTTTATAAATTCTAGGAACCTTTGGGCTAGGGTGTTGGAGCTAGAGTAATGCTCCCAGTCTATGTTTGGGTAGTTGAATTCACCCAATATAATGGTGTTTGGAGAGACCTTCATATTTTCCAGTGTTCTCAGGAAGGCCGAGTGGGGTTCCTGGGTTTGGGAGGGTGGTCTGTAGCAGGCTATAAACTGGAAGGCAGTTTTACCCACTGTTTGTTGCACATGGATAGTCTCTGATGCTTCGTGCTGTGCCACCAACCTGGAGGTGTGGGTATCTTTGATGAATATTGATACCCCTCCTTTTGTGGTTTGGTCCAAGTTTTGGGGCCGAAAAGCATGGTATGAGGTATAACCTGGTAGTGCTGGGGTGCTCTCGGGAGCCTTGAACCAGGTTTCTGTTACTGCACAGACATCGATGTTCCCCATGCTAAGGAGAGTTTCGAGTGCGTGCATCTTGAGGTTTAGACTTCTGGCGTTGAGTAGCATTACTCTTAGTTTCTTATCCCTTGTGATACCTATGGAGGTGGGTTTGTCTTTTGAGCCTTGCCTAAAAAAGGCACTATGGGGGTAGCAAGAGCCTTTGCCAATATCCGAAAGCCCAGGGGTGACAGGTGCAAGCCGTCTCTAGTGAAGCATCATGGCTTGTCAAGCATGTCATCCCAGGCTGACAGGCACTGGATCCCCTTTGAATGACACCAATACTTAAGCCAATTGTTGAAATTGATCATCTTGTCTTCATATTGTGGCATCATTCTTAATGAGGGCAAGATGCTACTCAAGGTCAGTGTCATACCAGCCTGAGTTACATGTTCAGAGAGCTCCTCTATGTCTCTTTTCATGTAGTCCAGGGAGGTACATCTCAGGTCATTCACACCAACATGGACAATGACTGAGTCATATTTGTACTTGCCTTGGAGTGACCTGAGTGCTTGTGTTATGTGGCGGATCCTAGCACCCGACAGGCAGCTCACCCTGACCTTCTCCTTGTTCAGCCTGGTGAGCGGGACGTCAGTGTGTTTGACGATAGAGTCACCTATTACAAGTGTATCAGGTGTGTTATTTAGCCTTAAGGGTTGTGACTGTTCGGCACACTGGCTTTGTGAGCTATGTGTTGCACGTGTTTTGTTCTGGGGTAGCGGTTGCTTGGGTGTCTGCTTTGGAGGTCTCTGATGCTTAGGCAGATTTTTATTTAGAGCCTCCACGTATGTTTTTGTGTGTTTATGTGTTTGGTTTGCTGTCGTGGTAGGTCTATGTGAGACTGGAATTGTAGTGAGTGTGGTTTCTTTCTCCTCCTGACTGGTTATGCCAGTACTGAGTTGAGAGAGCTTAGTCTCCAGTTTGGTTATATGGTTGCATCTCTCACATGTGTTGGAATTTGTTGGGAGGAGGAGAGGGTTGTCTGTGTACATGAGGCAATTGTAACATTGCCTCAAGATTCCCAGATTCTCCAGCTGGACCGGAGAGGAGATTGACAACTGACCTTTGGATATGCTAGAATAGTATTGGAAATTCCTTTATAATTGAAAGAAAAGGGCCAATGGGGAACAAGGTACTCAAGGGGAGTTTGTGAGGGTGTAGTGCTTTTAATTTTTTATTGCTGACTTAGTGAGCAAGTGCCAGGTAACTTAAATGCTAGATTCAGCAGGCCTGGATCAAGTCTATGTTACAGCAAACAAGGTGTACCAATTTCAGTAAGAAACAGTTCAAATATGCAGGCACTGTAAGCCTTTAACCAGAAATTCCCAGCTCAGAAGGGCAGAGTCCAGCCTCTTCTCCCACAAGAGTGCAGACCACGAACCTTCTTAATGTAAATAATTGGCCTGAAGCCCAAGTGCTTAAACCAGAACTAATACACTTTTAGAATAACAGACACTGAGCCCTCGATCAGCAGTTCCCAACTTAGAAGGATATAAGCTACCTGTCCTGCCATCACAGTGCAGGCCACAAACCTTCCTAATGTAAAACAACTGGTCTAAAGCCCAAGTGCTTAATCCAAAAGATTTAGAATTATAGCTACACTTTAATCAAGTTACTACCAAGCAGTAATAAATACAATTCAATACTTTAAAGAATGCCTGGATTAGTGCTGAAGTTATACAAACAAAGCTAGATTCAGCAGGCCTGGATCTAGTCTATGCTACAGCAAACAAGGTGTACCAATTTCAGTAAGAAGCAGTTCAAATATGCAGGCACTATAAGCCTTTAACCAGAAATTCCCAGCTCAGAAGGGCAGAGTCCAGCCTCTCCTCCCACAAGAGTACAGACCACAAACCCTTTTAATGTAAAATAACTGGCCTGAAGCCCAAGTGCTTAAACCAGAACTAATACACTTTTAGAATAACTGACACTGAGCCCTCAATCAGCAGTTCCCAACTTAGAAGGATGTAAGCTACCTGTCCTGCCACCACAGTGCAGGCCACAAACCTTCCTAATGTAAAACAACTGGTCTGAAGCCCAAGTGTTTAATCCAAAAGACTTAGAATGATAGCTACACTTTAATCAAGTTACTACCAAGCAATAATAAATACAATTGAATACTTTAAAGAATGCCTGGTATAGTGCTTAAGTTATACAAACAAAGCTAGATTCAGCAGGCCTGGATCTAGTCTATGCTACAGCAAACAAGGTGTACCAATTTCAGTAAGAAACAGTTGAAATATGCAGGCACTATAAGCCTTTAACCAGAAATGCTCAGCTCAGAAGGGCAGAGTCCAGCCTCTCCTCCCACAAGAGTGCAGACCACGAACCCTCTTAATGTAAAACAAAACTACCACAAGAGGTGACATCCTATCTTAGTAGAGGGGAAAGAGGCTACTGCTAAGAGAGACACAGCCTCTGACCTAACCATTGTGAAGCCTGCAATGGTTAAAGAGGAGCACTACTTGCTTGGGCAGTCTACTCTAGTCAGAGCTTTAGGAGGGACCCCATTTCAAATACATTTGGCTAAGGTTCACCTTGACTGGGAGGATGGAAAAGGAAGCAAGCAAGTAAGAAGCAGTCCTATCAGGTCATCTTCAGGATATCCTCAAACACACCTACTTGCTTGCTTCCTTTTCCATCCTCCCAGTCAAGGTGAACCTTAGACAAATGTATTTGAAATGGGGTCCCTCCTAAAGCTCTGACTAGAGTAGACTGCCCAAGCAAGTAGTGCTCCTCTTTAACCATTGCAGGCTTCACAATGGTTATGTCAGAGGCTGTGTCTCTCTTAGCAGTAGCCTCTTTCCCCTCTACTAAGATAGGATGTGACCTCTTGTGGTAGTTTTGTATCCCTTTTTTCTACAGACAACTCATTTCTGGAATTCTGTCATCCCCAATTACTGTCTCTTCCACCGTTTGTTCTCTACCTTGCCTCCATGGACATCTGTATGCTACATGGCCCAACTGGTTGCATTTAAAACATTTAACCCTTGATCCTGGCCATGTACCTGAACTAGTGCCTTCCCCTGCTACTGGCGGACTCGGTTGGGGGAGTTTAGGCTGCCCACCATGTGTTCCCTTAGACCCATGAGCAGCACTGGATATCCCTTTCCTGTGCAGTGATGCCCTGCTTGATAGATATAGGCCTCCCTTTTCCCCAACTCATCTGTGGTATTGCATTGGCTATCAGCTAACCAGATTCTCATGTCCTCAGGCAAAGTGCTAAGGACTTTTTTCCTCACCTAAAGGTCTACCAGCCCTTCAAAAGCAGTAACCTGACACCCACTCACCCATCTATAAAACTAAGTGCTTAACTCAGCAATATATTCACACACACTTCCATCTGCCTTGCGTCTATGCTCACAAAACTTTTTTCTATAAGCTTCATGTGTTAACTTAAAGCATTTTAATAAACAATTTTTCACAGTATTAAAATTTAAGCAATCAGTATCAGGCAATTTAGAAATAACAGTTGCAGCTTTACCATGGAGTAAGGGGGTCTGGAACCATACCCAGAGCCTTTGGTCAGCATTATACTGTTTACATACCCTATCAAACATATGACTAAAACTGTCAAAATTATCACCCTTTGTAAATTGTGGAAAAAATTTACTGACTTGTGTTGCATCTGGGGTTTGGTTACTCCCTTCCCCATGACCTCCATGACCCTGGTGAAGAGTCAGCATTTACTTTTCTTGTTGCCGCTGCCTCTCATTCTCTTCAGCTTCCAGATGACTTAGTCTCTCTACTGATTCTATTTCCAAGTGTTCGGGTTCAAGTCTCTTTAGCTCCAGATGGATTTTTAAGTCCTTCGTGGAAAGGTTGAACTGTCCATTTTCTGAGAGTTGAACATCCCCAAAGCCAGTCTGGTCATCTTCCTAGTTGCTAGTTTGTTATGCAACTGTGACTAAGGCTGCAATCATTTCTGCTTTAGTCTGGATGGCATGCCTCAGTCCTTTGGCTTGACACATCTCAGCCCACTGGCTCCTTGTCAGCTTGCCATACTCTTCTGCTGATGTTCTTGCCTGCTCTCACTGACTAACTAAACTAACAAAAAAATAAAACTACTGTGATATGAAACTCTGAATGTTCACTGTGGTTGACTGAGAATACAGACACCTTCTTTAGTGAACACTGTTTGCAGGCTACAGGAATTCAATATCCACATCACTGAATTCCAATATGTGGATATCCCACCACTGCCTACCAATATATGTGACTCTCCACCACTGGCCCAGTAATCAAGGAGCCTCAGTCTTCACCACTAGCACCAGTGGGGGACATACACTGGGAGGATGACAGGTACACACACACTATTTCCAGATGCAGCTCTCTGCATCATGTGCAATTTCCCTTAAGAACACACAGAGACCACAGTCAGTCCAGGGCTGGTTTCTCCCTCTTTTTCCAGATCCCCAGTAAGACTCTCCACTGGCACAGCTATAGAGTTCATAGGACCATAGGATCATAGGAAGTTACTAGGCTATTGGCCCTGAGGCCCTTACAAGCCTAGCCAAGAATTTAGCCCATGTTCCAAGAGATCAGCACCATATGCCACTGTCCACCAGGGACACAGGTGGAATCTCAGGGATGTATTTTCTGTTCCCCATACAGTTATCCAGGTTGCTCTTAAAAGGGTTAATGAGGTTCTCTGCTTGACGTGGAGAGGGAGTCTATTACAAAAAAGGGGGAGTCTCTGGGACACAAATCTGTCCTGCCAACAAGTCCTATTGATGTCAAAGACCAGGATGAGGTCTCACATGTGGGTTACTCGAGTGGAGCTTGACCTGCGGATATGCAGCAGTCCCATCAGGGAGGGGTCTGAGATTTCTTTGTATGCCAGACAGAGGTCACCTCTGAGGAGTCTGTAGGAGACTGAGTAGAGAGACAGGGCTTTTAGCCTATATGTGTAGGGTAGATGTTTGATGCCCTGGATTCTCTGGGTGAGGAATCTCTGTGGTCTCTCCAACTGCTGCATGTGCTTTGTGAGGTATATGCCAAAAGGGGCATTGTATTCTATAATCAGTCTTATAAGGGAAAAAATATAGGGATGTTATGACCACCTTGTCCCTGAATGAGATACCCTTACTAATGAGGTGGGCCACATAGAAAGCTTTCCGTATAAAGGAGGCAATATGGTGGTCAAAATTCAGTTTGCTGTCAACATGGGTTCCCAAGGCCCTCACGGTTGATTGTGTGCTTAGTGCCTTATTATCAATATGATAATTTGTGGGATGTCATTCTCACCAAAAGGGATGATGATGATGATGCATATTTTGGCATTCAGTTTGAGGCCATGTTTCTGGCACCAGTCATTTGTTTGGGTGAAACCCTTTTGGAGGATGTCCAGATCTCTAGGGAAATTGATAACAGCACCCAGCTTGCAGTCATCTGCAAACGTGGTCAGCCATAGCCCACTAGATTTGGCCTGCACCTCTGAGAAGTATATCCCAAACAACAGAGGCCCCGAGACTGATTCCTGCAGTACACCACTTGTTATGGGTCTACTACTTGAGGTAGCTTTCCCTATTTTGACTAGGTGGGTTCTATCAGTGAGCCAGTTTGCTACCTATTTGGTAATATATGGATTGATACCTAGTTGAAAGAGTTTATCTGTTATAACTGAGTGGGGAATAGTATCGAAGGCCTTGGTCAGGTCAAGATAGGTGGTGTGCTCCATCTTCCCCTCGTCTATGCCCTTGATGACTGTCTCAAAGAAGTCGACCAAATTTAACAGGCATGCCCTCCCCATGACAAAACCAAACTGTGTGGGATCACGTGTCTGGGGATGCCAATGTCCTTGTTAATGAGGTCCATGATAACCCGCTCCATGGCTTTGCAAATTACGCTAGTTAGGCTGATGGGTCTATAATTTCCTTGATCGGTGGATGCTCCACCTTTGTGCAAAGGGATGACAGTAGCTGTCCTCCACTCAGCTGGGACAAAGCCAGTACTCAGAATTTGGTTGAATATGGTGACTAATGGTGCTGCAAGCTCCTGCCTGAGTTCATGTTGGATGCAGCCTGGGATGGAGGCTATACATATATATATATATATATATATATATATATATATATATATATATATATATATATATATTTGCCTTTAAAAGGGCAGTGATGACTTGCTCCCTAGAATTAAGGGGAGGGTTCAGGTAGTGTGGATGTCCTGTTTTACTGATGGGGGCAGAGGAGTGAAGTTTTCACTGAACCTGTCTGGCAGCAGGTTGGCTATATCTACAGAGTTTGTATATGTGGTGTCCTTGACCACCAGTTCTGAGCAGATCTGGATGCTTCCCTTGAGATTGTGGACATATGTGAAGAAAGCCTTATGATTGTCTTTAGAAGATGTGGCCAGTTTGAACTCAAAGTTTGCTTTGAAGGATTTCACTAGTGCTCTTATTTGCTTGTTCAGGCTAAGGAGAGATTTCTTCCAATTAGGCACCTGCTCCTTCTTGGTCCTAGACAGCAATTTTTTCCTTTTATTATAGAGTTTATTTATTCTAGATGTCTGCCAAACAGGTTTACTCTTCCTTGAGGAGGATGATTTTATCTTGTCTGGTATTCCTGATTCCATGCAGGTATATAAATGCTCATATAGAACTTTGGTGTAAGTTTGGATATATGTGCCAGTTTCTGTGGAGGGGGAGAGGGCTGTGAAGCTGTTTATACCTTCCCTCAGGAGGTTGTCATTAACTTTGGAGAGGTTTTTTTGTTTGACCCTAGCTACGGGTCAGGTGTTGGAGGAAATGGTGACTTTGAAAGTCACTGCTTTGTGGTCGGATCTTACCAGGGATGATGACACTGTAGGGATGCTGTAGTGGTTACACATGTTGGTTAATACCAAGTCCAAGATATTTTCAACTCTTGTGGGGGTGTCATCCAACTGGTCCAAGGCATTTGCATTGATGAAATCAAGGAATCTCTGGGAATTAGTGCTTTGGCATGAGTATTTCTTCCAATCTATGGTTGGATAGTTAAAGTCGCCCAGGATCAGGGTAAAGGGTTGAATCTTGATAGATTTGAAGAGGTCCAGATAGGTGGAAGTGGGCATCTTGAGTCAGAGTTGGAGGCCTGTAGCTAGCTATGATTTGAATAGGGGTGTTGTCAGTTGTTAACTGCACCTGGAGTGTTTCCTGTGCATCATACTGTCTGACCAGCCCAGAGGTGTGTAAGTCTTTTATAGCTATTGCAACTCCACCTCCTTTTGTTTTGCTGCCCCTAGCTTAGGGTCTGAATGAATGATAGGATGAGTAACCTGGTATGGCTGGAGTGCTCTCCGCAGCTTTGAACCAGGTTTCTGTGACTGTGCAAATGTCAGCTTCTTCCAGGATTAAGAATGCTTGCAATGAGTGCAGTTTCATGTTTAGACTCCTAGCGTTTAGCAGCATGACCTTTAATTTATGTTGAGATGAAATTTTCATGTTAGTAGTTTTTACCTCATGATATTGCCTAATAAAAGTACTATGGGGGAGGCAGGACCCTTTGCCAGGAGCCTGAAGCCCAAGGGAGATCAATGCAGGCCATCTCTGGCAAACCATCTTGGCTTGTCTGTTGTATCAACCCAGGCTGTCAGGTACTGGATCCCCTCTGAATGACACCAGAAACTAAGCCAGTTGTTTAAAGTCAATCAGTTTCTGTTTGTATTGAGGCATCATTCTGGATGATGGTAGAATGCTGCTTAAGGCTAATAACATACCTGCCTGGGGCACATACTCAGCAAGCTTGATCATGTCTCTCTTCATATAGTCCAGGGAGGTATATCTCAAGTCCTTCACTCCAAAATGGACTATGACAGAGTCATAACAGTTCCTGTTGACTTGAGTGCACTGGTGACATGGTGGACTCTGGCACCAGACAAACAACTAACCCTGACTTTCTCCTTATCCAGCCTGGTGAGGGACACAGCTGTGTGTCTCACAATGGAGTCTCCTATGACTAATATGTTGGGTTTATGTTTAGGCTTTAGTGGCTGTGAGACAAAGGTGTGTGGACTATGTGTGGTGTGATGGGCAGTGGAGTTTGCATGCGTTTATGCCTCGGAGGTCTCTTTTGTTTGAGTATGCTTTTGTTGAGGACCTCTGTATATGTGGGTGTGTGTTGTGTGGGTGGTTTGAAGTGTGGTGTTTGTGTTGCCAACCTTGTCAGTGCCAGATACACTGATTTGTGAGGGAGAGAGCAATGACACTAGGTGCTTGATGTAATTGCATCTCTCACAAATTGTATTCCTAGGTGGTAGTAGTAGAGGGTTGCCCGTGTACATGAGGCAGTTGCTACACAGTCTCAGGATATCCATATCGACCAGACTGGCAGGAGAAACTGTAAGAAATTGTCCATCCATATTTGCCAGAAACTGAAAGAGCTAAGAGGGTAAAGGGAGGAAGGTCTATGAGTAGTACTACTAGATGATAACAGAAGTGCTACTAAGGGAAAACTTGTAGCTGAAATACCTCAAAAAGGGTTAAAAACAATATTAGCCCTCCTATCATACTTACTGTCTTCCATGATGAACCATACCTTTATTCCAAGTTTAAACCACTCAATGTATCCTCAAGGCAACCAAAACTAACACCTCTCAGTAGAATATTACCAAAAAAGTATCTGAAAATACTAAACCATCGTATATCAAATCTGACCAATGGTGATATTCATCCATATCCTGGGTAAATAACCATAGCTCAAATGTAAATAACATTTTAAACCAAAACCAACCTCCCATTACCTGCTAGCTAGCTTTCATTACTATAAATGCTAGAGGTATAAGAAACAAAATAACAGAACAGCGTGCATGAATTGCCTTTCAAAAAATGAGTATTGTAACTATAACTGAAACTTAGTTAAACCAAACATAAGTACCACTGATGTATTATCATCAGCCTACAATATAATATGGAGTGATCTACCCAAAAGGAAAGGTCGTGGTGTTGTAATAATGTGCCCAATTAGTTTTTACTTAACCCCTTAGAATGCACCATACCACAATTCAGTACAGCAGAACTCCTTATCAAGTTCCTAAAGCTAAACAAACATAAGCAAATATGTATCATTACCTTATATTTTCTGCCAGGTGATAATATTAATACATGCTACACCAGACATCAGCTTCTGTCCCACACAAAGCAGTAGTACTAGGGAATACCACTATCAAATGGCTCAATTTTACATCTACTTCCCCCAAACCCAACATTCGATATAAACAACTGATACAAAGTCCAAAATTTTTTAGAAACAACTCAAGTTCTGTCCTGGAATGGATTCTAGTATCAGACCCTGCCATATTTTTTCATCAGACACCCTTTCTAATCCCCTCAATGATTATCTCCCCTCCTTTACCAAGTGTCACATACAAAACTTTCCAGAATAGAAGGTGTTAAAAACTTTTCATAACCTAACAAACTTCAATCCACATGAAAGGAATACTATGCTCTCTTCAGTCAACTGGAATGTGTATTAAAAAGTACCCTTAGATGATGTTAAAAATTTAATTCAATTTCCTTAATAACCTAAACAAAATGACACCCCACTAAAAATAAAAGGATAAAAATAAATGATTTACCCTAGTGAACCAATACTACAAGAAAACAAATGCAGTAGCAACATGTTCTAAAAATGCGGGACGGTATGCAGGAAAGCCATACCGCCAGCAAAGAGGTGGGTAGGCAAAGAATGCAGTATATGTGGATTAGACGATTTCATTTTTTTATTTTGTGTACTTCAGGTTAATGAATTGCAAAAAGCACTGCTGGGAACTGAGCCAACAAACACTTTATTGAAAAGACGCAAGTTGAAAATAACCATCCACTGAACTGTACTGTAAAGTAGTTTTCATTTTGCTACATAGCCAGATTTCTTCAGACAAAAAAATCTAAAAAGTCACTAACATTATATAATCACTCTTAACCTTCCTATTAACTAATTAACCAAATAAGGTCCACATTCAAATAAATTAAATTAATACATCCAATTAAAAGTGCTAAGTGTTCAACCACCAAAAAGCCTTCCCACCAAAACCCTACTGTCTAGATAGATGCAAACATTAATATCAATTATTAACGTTTGCATCTACCTTGACAGTAGTTTGTCAGCTCAATTTCCAGCAGTGCTTTTTGGAGTTTGTCACTTTGTTCCTGTTAGTTTGGTACTTCAGGTTAATAAGCTGCATAGCTGATATCAGTGCTGTTTGCAAATTAATTTGTCGACAAACACAGCTAAATAGGAAAGTTTATTTGTAACTTCTCCTTATTTTTCTGTTCTGTATGTTTCTTGTCCTCTTGAATAACTCAGTGGATTTCCTGTTATGGATCTACAACCATCTCTGTCTGTGAAAAACACTTTTTAAGATCCAGGTAGTACTTAGTCTCCACAGTCAGCTGCCTGTGTTTCATTGTTGCCCCCCGGTCTTCCTTTTCATAATCCCTTTCACACATCCCTAACGTGGCCTTGTGCACTGATGTCATCTTCCACTGCCTCATCTGGTCTGAAGTGAAATGAGGTCTGATGCCTCTGACCTCTGGTCATATCTCTTCCCCATCATCCCATGCATCTTTCTGTTATATCTTTTCTGGATTCCATTCAACATCCTGATGTCTCCTTTCTCTATGGCTTCCAGAACTACAGAGAGGATAGATCAATAACGTTATGCAGACAATGTGGCGTTACAAACAACTCTGAGCAACAACTTTAGCAAAGGATAGGAGAATGGAAATCAGAACTGAAGGCACATGGAAAGAAACACAGGGCAGATAAGACAATTGTAATGGCAGCAAACTGTGAAATCAGAAGAAGCTGAGAATTAAGATGGAAGGGCAAATAGTGGAACAAGTTAACAGTTTCATGTATCTGGTAGGGGTGGATAAGGAGAAGGGAGATCTGAATGACAGGTTATAGCTAGAATCATAGGGGCTGCAGTCAATTGGCACAAAGAGCAGATGTAGTGTATGACAAAAGAATGCTAAAGAAGATGAAAGGTAAGGTGTACAAACAGTGATGTGACCAGTACTACTGTATGCTAAAGAAACATGGACAGTAAAGGCAGAGCACTTTAATAAGATAGACAAGATGGACATGAAATTCCTGAGATATGTGGCAGGATGCACAATGTGGGGAAAAGAAATAAGGATATCAGAGAAGAAACCAAAGTAGCTTCAATTGCAGAGTAGATCAAACAGAACAGCTCAAACCCAGTGCTGCGAGGCTTGGGAACACAGACTGATAGGAATCTAAACTTCCATCACCATGTCTCCATAGTGGTAAGGAAAGCCTTCTACATTGTGCATCTCATAAATAAGGGCATCGCATCCAAGACTAACACAATTATAACTCTTCTGTACTCTACATTAATCAGACTATCTCACCAGACACCTGCAGCAACTGGAGAGACCAGAGAGTTTCTAAACAAGGGAAACCACAGAGGTTTCAAACCAGGGGAATACAGGGCTTCCAAAATGTAACTTACATGAAAAGACTGAAAGCCCTGTCACTGTCCTTTGTATTACATAGGCTGCTGTGAGGAGACCTGTGCCTGGCCTGCAGAGCAGTCTGTAACTCTGCCCTAATGGAAAGCCCTGTCACCGTCCTCTGTATTATATAGGCTGCTGTGAGGTGACCTGTGCCTGGCCTGCAGAGCAGTCTGTAACTCTGCCCTAATGGAAAGCCCGGTTACCGTCCTCTGTATTATATAGACTGCTGTGAGGTGACCTGTACCTGGCCTGCAGAGCAGTCTGTAACTCTGCCCTAATGGAAAGCCCTGTCACCGTGCTCTGTATTAAATAGGCTGCTGTGAGGTGACCTGTGCCTGGCCTGCAGAGCAGTCTGTAACTCTGCCCTAATGGAAAGCCCTGTCACCGTACTCTGTATTATATAGGCTGCTGTGAGGTGACCTGTGCCTGGCCTGCAGAGCAGTCTGTAACTCTGCCCTAATGGAAAGCCCTGTCACCGTCCTCTGTATTATATAGGCTGCTGAGAGGTGAACTGTGCCTGGCCTGCAGAGCAGTCTGTAACTCTGCCCTAATGGAAAGCCCTGTCACTGTCCTCTGTATTATATAGGCTGCTGTGAGGTGACCTGTGCCTGGCCTGCAGAGCAGTCTGTAACTCTGCTCTAATGGAAAGCCCTGTCACCGTCCTCTGTATTATATAGGCTGCTGTGAGGTTACCTGTGCCTGGCCTGCAGAGCAGTCTGTAACTGTGCCCGAATGGAAAGCCCTGTCACTGTCCTCTGTATTATATAGGCTGCTGTGAGGTGACCTGTGCCTGGCCTGCAGAGCAGTCTGTAACTCTGCCCTAATGGAAAGCCCTGATACCATCCTCTGTATTATATAGGCTGCTGTGAGGTGACCTGTGCCTGGCCTGCAGAGCAGTCTGTAACTCTGCCCTAATGGAAAGCCCTGTCACCGTCCTCTGTATTATATAGGCTGCTGTGAGGTGAGCTGTGCCTGGCCTGCAGAGCAGTCTGTAACTCTGCCCTAATGGAAAGCCCTGTCACCGTCCTCTGTATTATATAGGCTGCTGTGAGATGACCTGTGCCTGGCCTGCAGAGCAGTCTGTAACTCTGCCCTAATGGAAAGCCCTGTCACCATCCTCTGTATTATATAGGCTGCTGTGAGGTGACCTGTGCCTGGCCTGCAGAGCAGTCTGTAACTCTGCCCTAATGGAAAGCCCTGTCTCCGCCCTCTGTATTATATAGAATGCTGTGAGGTGACCTGTGCCTGGCCTGCAGAGCAGTCTGTAACTCTGCCCTAATGGAAAGCCCTGTCACCGTCCTCTGTATTATATAGGCTGCTGTGAGGTGATCTGTGCCTGGCCTGCAGAGCAGTCTGTAACTCTGCCCTAATGGAAATCCCTGATACCATCCTCTGTATTATATAGGCTGCTGTGAGGAGACCTGTGCCTGGCCTGCAGAGCAGTCTGTAACTCTGCCCTAATGGAAAGCCCTGTCACCGTCCTCTGTATTATATAGGCTGCTGTGAGGTGACCTGTGCCTGGCCTGCAGAGCAGTCTGTAACTCTGCCCTAATGGAAAGCCCTGTCACCGTCCTCTGT
Organism: Protopterus annectens; assembly: GCF_019279795.1. Classification (NCBI taxonomy): domain Eukaryota; kingdom Metazoa; phylum Chordata; order Ceratodontiformes; family Protopteridae; genus Protopterus; species Protopterus annectens. The sequence continues at coordinate 1,185,480,047 of NC_056737.1, forward strand.
ATTATATAGGCTGCTGTGAGGTGACCTGTGCCTGGCCTGCAGAGCAGTCTGTAACTCTGCCCTAATGGAAAGCCCTGTCACCATCCTCTGTATTATATAGGCTGCTGTGAGGTGACCTGTGCCTGGCCTGCAGAGCAGTCTGTAAATCTGCCCTAATGGAAAGCCCTGTCTCCGCCCTCTGTATTATATAGAATGCTGTGAGGTGACCTGTGCCTGGCCTGCAGAGCAGTCTGTAACTCTGCCCTAATGGAAAGCCCTGTCACCGTCCTCTGTATTATATAGGCTGCTGTGAGGTGATCTGTGCCTGGCCTGCAGAGCAGTCTGTAACTCTGCCCTAATGGAAAGCCCTGTCACCGTCCTCTGTATTATATAGGCTGCTGTGAGGTGATCTGTGCCTGGCCTGCAGAGCAGTCTGTAACTCTGCCCTAATGGAAAGCCCTGTCACCATCCTCTGTATTATTTAGGCTGCTGTGAGGTGACCTGTGCCTGGCCTGCAGAGCAGTCTGTAACTCTGCCCTAATGGAAAGCCCTGTCACCATCCTCTGTATTATATAGGCTGCTGTGAGGTGAGCTGTGCCTGGCCTGCAGAGCAGTCTGTAACTCTTCCCTAATGGAAAGCCCTGTCACCATCCTCTGTATTATATAGGCTGCTGTGAGGTGAGCTGTGCCTGGCCTGCAGAGCAGTCTGTAACTCTGCCCTAATGGAACTACTGCACATCTGCATGTCAAATGGGACAAGAGTCACTTCTCCAGGTATGCCAACCTAGACTGCGACATTAACAAAACATGTTGGACAGACAGATATACCTCCCAGAGATTGCCAGTCCTCTGGAATAACCTCCCGCTTCATGTGAAGTAGAGCTCCGCAATGACCTATTTAACTGCAACTTTGATGGGTGACCATAAATTCACACCAGGGGTGGCACTTATGTCCGTCATGAACAGGGATAGTCGGTGTTGATCATTTATTTATTTATTTATTTTATTTATTTTACATTTGTTGACCGGGCTAGTCTAGCTGGATCAAAGTCCATTTTCAGTAGAGGCCCGGGGAGAAAAGCTCCACTGATAAAAGCAAGGTAATTTAAAAACAAGTACAATACACTTATGAGACAGGCCATTAGCAAAATACAATGATATTAGTCCAGGTATGGTTGTACAAATCTAAGAAAAAACAATTAATACCAACTATGCATTGAATACTTTCGTATTACTTATAAAAACATTAATTGTAAAAATAAAATTTTTTTTTTTTTTTTTTTTTTTTTTTTTTTTTAATTCATGTTTGAGAATGGTAGTAACAATGTAATCATTAAGACATTATGTGATCTGAGAGAAGCATAACAGAGTTGATTAAAGAAGTATGAAAGTAGACAGATGAGAGCAGGTTAGTCTGGAGTGGTGCAAGAGCATAGCCAGAAATTGTTTAGATGTAAAAGAAGTTGTTTTTTAAAGAGAGGAAGAGTGGGTAGAGAGGAGATATGTGTGGGGAGGTTATTCCATATTTTACCAACTGAGTTTGAGAAAAGGCAGTTTCCTGCAGAATTTGTAATTCTAGTAGTGTTGACTTGTAGCTTTTCAGAGGAGCGTAGTTGTTTCAGGTTACTGTAAGGAGTCAAGAGGTTGCTAAGGGCTGGTGTTTTTGATGGTTGATAAAGAATTTTGTGTGCTATTAGAAGTTGTTGATAGATAAGCTTGTTAGGAAGTTCCAACCAGTGTAATACTGTTAGGTTTAGACAGTGGTGGGTTCTATACTTAGATGCTGTGGCAAATCGAGCTATGTTGTGGTAAGATGTAGTTAGTTTCCTAAGGTTACCTTTAGAGAGATTAGTGTAAATAGGGGAAGCATACATCAGGGTAGAGATAAGATGGGATTGTGCTAAGGTGGTTCGTGCTTTGGGTGTAAGGAAGGGTTTGATTCTATACAGTGAGCCAATCTTTTTATTCACTGCTTTTATTGTGTTGTTGATGTGATAATCAAAATTAAGATTATTATCAATAGTAACACCTAGCAGTTTTGTAGTAGAGTCAGGGGAAATGTGGGAATTATCACTTGCAGTAATAGTGAAGTTTAGTTGAGTTGATTTGTGGGTAGGTGAGAATAGTAATAGCTTAGTTTTTTTGGGGTTCAGGAGAAGACATCTTTTTGAGAACCATTGTTCAACGGTTGAAAAGGTTGATTGGGTCAGAGACTGGAGTTCTGTTTGAGAGGAAGCTGTACAAATTATGGTAGAATCGTCTGCATATTGTATGCAGGTAGTGTTTTGGATAGATGATTGGAGATCATTAATAAAGACAGAAAATAAAAGTGGGCCTAGTATAGATCCTTGGGGTACTCCTAGTGAGATGGGTAGTAGAGCGGATAGAGAATTTTTCCAGAGTACTGCTTGTTGCCGGTTTTCAAGATAAGATGAAAACCAGGTTATTGAAGAGTAATCCAGGGCAAGGGATTTAAGTATGTGTAGAAGAAGTATATGGTTTACCATATCAAGGCTTTTGATAGGTCTAGGAAAAGTGAAGAGGTTAGTTTGTTGTTGTTACGGTTGCAGTTGATAGTGTCGGTAAAAGAAAGTAGAGCTGTGGTAGTACTGTGTGAGGGTCTGAATCCATGTTGAGTGTTAGCTAGTAGGTTGTTATGGAGGAGATGGTTGAGTAGTTGTTTGTGTATACATTTTTCCATGATTTTGGCTAGAGGAGATAATAGTGCGATGGGGCGAAAGTTAGAAAGGTCAGTAGATTTACCTCCTTTGTGTAAGGGTATGATGTATGATATTTTCCAAATTGCTGGGAAAGTACTTTCTTTTATGGATCTGTTTATTAGGATAGAGACAGGGTAGGCAATAGATTTAGCTGCTATTTGCAGGAATTCAGCAGGAAGCTTATCTGCTGAGGGGTAGTGGGTTTCAGTTTTGTAAAAGTGATTGTATATAGGAGGTGGATATGGGTTGAAGTTGAAGGGAGGGATAGAGTTGTCGATCTTACTTAAGAGCAGCTGAGAAGTGTCAGGAGATAGGTGGTCAGCTAGACTCTGAATAGAAGTGGTAAAGAAAGTATTGAAGTTGTTGGCTATTAAAGAGTGATCATCAGGGTCAGAGTCCTGTGGGTTAGGTGTAACTGTTTTGCCTGGGGTAAGTAGATTGTTAATTGTAGACCAGAACTTTTAGGTTCTTTTGTAGTGGATTGCTGAAGTTTACAGTAATAATTCTTTTATCTGAAAGGATGGCGCTTTTGGTACTGTTTCTAAGCTCTCTAAAGGTTTGATGATCTTTTGGGTTTCTAGAGGAACGCCATTTGCTCCAAGATTTATTTCTGAGTTATATTTTATGTTTAGTATTAGAGGTTAGCCAGGGTGCTGTTTTAGTTTTTATTCTAATGGTGCGACTTGGGGCATGTTGGTTTAGGATTGCAAGGAATGCTGAGTTGAAGTGCTCAACAGCCTTGTCTAGTGTCAGGTGTTTTAGAGGGGTCCAGTTGTATTGTGAAAGTTCTGTTTGAAATAGCTCGGGATTAAATTGTTTTTTGGAGTGTAGTGTTTTGTGAGATGAAGGTAAGTTTAGGTTAGTTTTAGCTCTAATGGTGTATGTGAGGGAATGTGAGGGAATGATCATGGAATCATTCTGCTAACAACGGCCATCACTGATGATCAATTAGTGTACACATGGCCAGGCTTTAAAGGCCCAGGGCCATTAGCCTAGTAACCTCCTATGAAACTATTGACAGTTTATGTGTACACAGGGTTTATACATGGCTAGGCTTTAAAGGCCCAAGGCCATTAGTCTGGTAACCTCCTATGAAACTATTGACAGATTATGTGTACACAGGGTTTATACATGGCTAGGCTTTAAAGGCCCAGGGCCATTAGCCTAATAACCTCCTATGAAACAGTTGACAGATTATGGTGGTTCTGGCATATGTAGAGAAATGCAGAAGACAATCTGCTGGAGACGATTTGGGAAAGACAGAAAGAAGGCAAGAGAAAACAAGGACGTGGCAAACAGGTAAACTGTCTGTGCGAGAGAAGACCTGCAACAGTCAGACATAAGTATCGAAGAAAGTAGGAAACTGGCTCCAAATCAAGAGAGGTGGGAACAGCTGACATGACACCCTGACCTCATGTGGAAAATGGGAATAAAGGGGATGATGATGATTCCAGAAATGCACTCAAGCTCATGTCTGACCAAGGTACTGCAGAGTGAAAGCATTTCTTCTTTCCTTCTAAAATCTATGCCCCTGTGGATAACCCCACCATTCTGTTTGGTAGTACCACAGCTCTCTCACTGGTCTCTTGATGGTGCAGCCCAGATGTGAGCAAAACTCCAGAATCTTCTCCTGCTCTGCTATCATCAGTTCCACTCCGCCAGTTGATACTTCACAGCAAGACTATTGTGGAATAAGTGCAGTAGTCTGCATTTGTTTGCACTGAATGTAAGCTGTCATATAGATTATTCATCCTTTCCAAATCCTTCACTAGATTCTTCCCATCTGCTACTGTTGCACCTATCCTAGTAATATCAATGATGTTACTTCCATTCACTGTTCCCTTTCATTTGCCTGCAAAAAACAGACTGAAGAGAACTAGGCCCAGATACCCACACTGCTAAACTAGAAAACAGACTGAACAGAACTAGGCCCAGATACCCACACTGCTAAACTAGTGATTTCCTAATTGTAGATATTTCCCTTCTGACCACGTCCATCTGTGTCCAATTCTTCAGGCCCTCCAATTTTTGCATTAGCCTCCTTTTGTGGGACCTAGTCCATGTTTTTTTCTAAAGTACTAGAAGACTACATGTTCTGGCATTCCCCCCATCAAACTAACCTATAATCCTGTCATAAAACTGGATCAGGTTTGACTGACAGCTCCTCTTGATCTGCTCTGGAGAGTGTTTTCATATAAAAATGCTACCAGCCTTCCTTTCATAATTTTATCCATAATTTCCATGACATTGTTCTATGCTGTTTGAACTTTAGTTAAAGTTATTTTAATAAGGTGGACCTTACTCTGAATATCTCCAAATATGGCAAAGTTTTTACTCTATAAAATGTTGCCCTTTTTACTTAGGTTCATAGGTTCATACTAGGCTATCTGCCCTAGGGCATTTACAAGCCTAGCCAGAGTGTGTTTGGCTTTCGCCACCCATTTTAAATTAATTTTGCTATGCCATTTTTCGAGGTTAGTATACTGTGCCTCCGTCTAACAGTGACACAGAAGTGATACCCGGGGTAAACCTACAATCTCCCATCCACTCATCAAGATTCCTCTTGAAGAGAGTCAATGAGGGACTCTGCCTAACCTGGACTGGGATTTTATTCCAGAGTGAAGGGAGCCTCTGGGTTATGAATCTGTCCCTCCAGCATGTCCTATTTATTTCAGTGCTGAGGTTCAAGTCTCTCGAGCGCATAGCTCGATGGGATTTGGATTTTCTGAGGTGCAGCATGTCCATTAATTCCGGGTTGGACATGGCTTTATACGTCAGGCACAGATCGCCTCTGAGCAGGCGGTATGCCACTGAGTAGAGCTGGAGTTTCTTTAACCGGGCAGCATATGGCATCTGTTTGAGCCCTGTGATCCTCTTGGTGAGGTACTTTTGGGGTCTTTCCAGTTGCTGCAGGTGTCTGGTAAGGTACATCCTGAAAGGGCATTGTACTCAATTATGGGCCTGATGAGGGATGAGTAGAGAGGCACGATGACCTCCCCTGATCTAGATGTGAATCCCTTCATGATTAGGTGGGCTATATAAAATGTTTTTCTAACCACTTTGGCCACGTGGTTGTCAAATGAGAGATTGCTATCAACTTGGGTCCCCAGGTCCCTAATTACTTCTTCTGTACTTAATGGATTACCACCTATGTGGTAATTTGTAGGCACTTTGTTTTTGCCAAAGGGGATAACTATACACTTTTTGGCATTTAGCTTGAGGCCATGGCTCTGGCACCAGTTGTCTGTTTCTATGAGGCCCTTTTGGAGGATGCTTGTGTCAGCTGGAGAGTCAATTATGGCGCCCAGTTTGCAGTTATCTGTGAACTTAGTCAGCCACAGTCCTTCCATGTTGGCCTGTACCTCCGAGAAATATATACCAAACAAGAGAGGTCCCAGGACTGAGCCTTGTGGGATGCCACTTGTAACTGGTTTGGAGTCTGACATGGCTCCAGCAATTCTAACCATGTGAGTTCTGTCCTTGAGCCAGTTTGCAACCCATCTAGTGACATAGGGGTTTATATTTAAGCTGGTGAGCTTATCTATAATGCCCGAGTGGGGTATTGTATCGAAGGCTTTTGCGAGGTCCAGGTAGGCTGTGTGGACCACCTTCCACTCGTCAATGGCCTTGGTGACTGTTTCAAAGAAATCAACCAGGTTCAAGAGGCAGGATCTGCCCTTAACAAAGCCAAACTGGGTAGGATACAGTGTCTGTAGGTCCCCAATATCTTTATTTATGAGGTCCATGATGATCCTTTCCATAGCTTTGCAGACCAAGCTAGTCAGGCTTATGGGGCGATAGTTTCCAGGATCCGTTGATTGCCCACCTTTGTGGAGAGGGACCACTGTTGCTGTATGCCACTCTTTGGGTACATATCCTGTAGTAAGGCTGAGATTGAACAGTAGTTTTATGTTTGGGTTTAGCTCTTCTTGGAGTTCATATAGGACGCAGCCCGAGACACCATCTGGTCCTATTGATGCTGTGTTTTTTTGCTTTGGAGAGGCAGCTCTTACCTGAGCATCTGAGATGTCAGGGGGGCAGCACTCTGCTGGGATAAATATTTGCCCTTTTGGTGGGGAGTGGGGTGAGAAGTTTGTGCTGAACCTGTCAGCTAGGATGTTGGCAATGTCTGTGGGTTTGGTGTATTTTTTGTCATTTTGGACTAATTCTGAGCATATCTGTGAATTCCCTCCCAGGTTCCTAACATAACTAAAGAAAGCCTTGTGATTATCCTTAGTGTCCTGTGCAATTTTTCTCTCTAAGCTGGCCTTAGACGATTTTATGAGTGCCCGTAGTTTTTTGCTAATACTGATCAGAGATGCCTTCCCTTTTTGGGATTTTGCTCTATCATGTAGTAGCTTCCTCCTTCTATTGTATAGTTTGTTTATGGCTGGGGTCCACCAGACAGGACGTCTGCCTTTGGAGGATTGGGTTTTGGTTTTATTTGGGATTGCATGATCCATGCATTCCTGAAGGTGTTCATAGAATGTGTTTATAAAGGATTCTGCGGTCTGGGCCATATTTTCCACAGGCCCTGGGGTTTGAATGATTCCACCTCGGTTTTGAGGAGTGTGAAATTTGCTTTAGAGAAGTTTTTCACTGTGGTTTTCAGGGCAGGGGGTGGAGTCGGGATGTGAATATTCAGTGAGATTAGTTTATGGTCTGATCTTACCAGTGAGGGATACACTTCTGGTCTGGAGCATAGAGTCCCCATGTTGGTGATGATCAGGTCCAGTATGTTTTCCCCTCTTGTGGGAGTGGTATCAAGTTGTTCCATAGCATTTGAGTTTATAAATTCTAGGAACCTTTGGGCTAGGTTGTTGGAGCTAGAGTAATGCTCCCAGTCTATGTTTGGGTAGTTGAAGTCACCCAATTTAATGGTGCTTGGAGAGACCTTCATATTTTCCAGTGTTCTCAGGAAGGCTGAGTGGGGTTCCTGGGTTTGGGAGGGTGGTCTGTAGCAGGCTATAAACTGGAAGGCAGTTTTACCCACTGTTAGTTGCACATGGATAGTCTCCGATGATTCATGCTGTGCCACCAACCTGGAGGTGTGGGTATCTTTGATGAATATTGATACTCCCCCTCCTTTTGTGGTACGGTCCAAGTTTTGGGGCCGAAAAGCATGGTATGAGGTATAACCTGGTAGTGCTGGGGTGCTCTCGGGAGCCTTGAACCAGGTTTCTGTTACTGCACAGATATTGATGTTCTCCATGCTAAGGAGAGTTTCGAGTGTGTGCATCTCGAGGTTTAGACTTCTGGCATTGAGTAGCATTAGTCTTAGTTTCTTATCCCTTATGATAGCTATGGAGGTGGGTTTGTCTTTTGAGCCTTGTCTAAAAAAGGCACTATGGGGGTAGCAAGAGCCTTTGCCAATATCCGAAAGCCCAGGGCTGACAGGTGCAAGCTGTCCCTAGCGAAGCATCGTGGCTTGTCGAGCATGTCATCCCAGGCTGACAGGCATTGGATCCCGTTTGAATGACAGCAATACTTAAGCCAATTGTTTATTTATTTGATGGGAGTCTGAATTTATGGAACTTGCATCTTCACACTTTTGTTGCTTTTCTATTGGTGGTATTGAGTTGGAGCATTTAAACTGTTTGAGCCATTGAAATGGATGTTCTTTGTCGGTGATGGTGTCAGGGTTTGTATGTGATCCGTGACTAGTAGTGCAATTTGTGTGCTAAAGATGCTGCATTACAAATCAACTTTACAGTGCACGGCTCTGTGAATGTAGAGCAACAGTTCAACCAGTCATTTAAGGAAATGCCCCAACTTGAATCATTACATACACTATGCAATTGGCTCTTATAACTGTTGTATGTGTATAAGATTTTATAATGATTGTGTATTAGATTTTAATGTTATATTTTATATTTGGCATGCTTTAGTATTAGAAAAACAAAACACCTGTTCACAAATGGAACAGTTCTCAGGTTGAAGCAAACACTAGAACAATCCAAAATAAGAGAAGTAATAGTAATCTTCTGTAATAATCCTCAAGATAAAAACGAAGATGAAACAGAACAATTCAAAGCTTATTTTCACATGGAGTCTTCACCTGGCAACCACTGGCTTTTATGTAAGATTTAGTTTTGTCAGAGAAGTATTCTAAGCTATGGACTGGTTTGGATTGTGAACACTGAATTTCTTATTTTGCATGTCTTTCTTATTTGTGCATGTTTTTCACTGGAATTCTGCAGCAAATTATGTTTTACTTCAGACTCCTTATTTTTAAATAATATTACATTATATGCAATATGTTTTAATGGCTTTGCTATTGCTTTCATTGACTTCACTTTCTTCTATTTGAAGTTTGAAGTTTAGTTACCCAGATGTTTTCTATTCCCTCTCGCATAAGGGTACTTCACTTGTTGTCTTGCAGTCCCCAGTCACTTCCAAGCTAGCCAAGGATCTATTAAAGATCCCCATTAGGACTCCACCAACATACTGGCCAGACTTATGAGACATGTTGGAGGTAACTCTAATAGCCCTTGTGTTAAAATCCCTAATTATCTAATGATAACCAAAACCCACAAAACCGTCTACCTTTCTGTCATGGAGACAGAATCTTCTACCATTTCTATCATGGGATCTCTACTCTTTTCCCATTTCTGCTTTGCATCCACTTGGTTCCTTTATGATGTGTGATGCAAAACATTCAGCACATTTCTTTTTTTTTAATTCTTTCTTGACCTTCCTCTTACATTGATAGGTCCTGACAGCTGTATCCCATATACTTTTATATAAATCTACATTCAACTTTTCCAAAGTAGCACAGAAAAGCCCCTCTGGTGGTCATGAACCCAGCTTAATTCTCACTAAACAGCCTGTCATCTTATATCTACCATCCCTGCCTCTGTGTCAAATTTCAAAAGTCGTCTACATATTATTCTGGCTGCAAAATCTCCTAGCAAACATATTGTTATCCTTGTTAACTTTAACCTAAACTTTCTTCGTCCCACCAGCCATGACATTTACATCATGATGACCAGAAACAACTCCAACCTGTAACAAACTCGTAACCTGTCCTACAAGACATAGTTTTAAAATAAATTGCCACTTATTTCAATACCTCATTATAACTCCCACATTGCCAACATTTCCTCTGTTCTTACATATACACTCACCTTCAGTGAATGCTGTCCTATAATCTTCCATATTCAAAATATGATAATCACCCCCCCTCCAAAGATGATCTCTTTCAGACCCAAATCTCCAAATAAACTATTGAGGATCCAATGCCAACCATCAACTATTGACTTGTCAACCATACTGTGCCTCACAGAAATCAGTTTTCACCTCTTCTTCTCACATGTCAGAACACCCACTTCCCAATACTTTCTAGGCTTTGTAAGTGCACAGAAACTGAATGGCTAACCGAAGAGCTGAAAATGCTAATACAGCTCCAACATGAACTGTGGGAAAGTTGAAAAAAGTCCCTTAACCATAATTTGAGAAAAGTACACACATTTACTGAATATCACCAAGCAAGTAATTCATAGACAAAAAGTCAAATACTGCAATCAAAAAAAAAAAAACACTCTTACATTCTCACAAACTGGTATGAGATGAAAAATATCTCTAGAAGAGCCTCTCCAGAGGAACTTTTCTCACAAGGTCACACATTGCCTGCCAAACTGATAACTCTTCTACTTGATCCCTAAAAAATTCTCCATCCTCCACTCCATAGACAGCAGAACGTCCATTCAAATATAGCCCATCCCTTCCCCTCCCTTCCTCCCTTCTGCTTTACCAAAATCACAGCAAAGCAAAATACTCCTTTACATGATCAAATTGCACAAATCTTCTTCTGGAGTTTTATTTATGTAACTATTCATTTACCTTTGTTTACTGGGAAATTCTAAGGGGGGTTCTCCTGTTTTCAGAGGAGGCCTGGGGAGAAAAGCTCTACAAATAATAACAAATACATAACATAACAGCAAAAAAATATAATATAATGTAGAAAACACAGTGAGTTATAATGCCATCACATCACATAGAACAACGCAGATGTACTTTATATGCACATTTGAGTTATTAAAAGATGAGGTGATTAATTATAGTGAGATTTGACATTTAAGAGTAGCTAACTTATCTAGTAAGATTTTTATTTAATATGTAAAGATGGATAACATAGGAAGTAAAAACATTATATTAGAGAAAGTCTTTAAAGTAAAAATAATTCTGGTTGGGCATTATATATGTAGAGGGTGGGATAGACAGAACATAAAAGCGTGTATGAAAGAAATAGCTATATCAGTGGTTACCTGGAAGAACAATTCTTATAATGGAGAAAAAGTGGGTTGTAGCCTGAAAAAGCATGAGAGAAGGTAGTAGATGTTTTAGCTGTAAGTACATTGTACTTACATTATTATAAAAGAAAGAAAGAAAATGCATGCAAGTTAGAGGAAAGAAAGACAAAGTTAGTAGAGTGTAAATAGAAGGAGGAGTGTGGATGAGTTCTGGGGGTTCAGTGTGAAGTTCAGCATGGACCAGACAATGTATACCCTTGGTTACCTTATCACTGCAGGAAATACATAGTCACCCCCCAAAAAACACATTTTAACTTTAGCCTCACAACCAACACCATACCCTTAATGAAACCTTCATTAAACCTGTACCTAACCATTCAAATCCTACCCCCACCCACCACTATCAGCCCTTCTCCATACTTCCTACACTGGGCAAGATCCTTAAAAAATGATTTGTAGCCAACTTACCACATACCTGGAAAAACATCACTTGTTCTGCAACAAACATGACTTTTGGCCTGGAAGGAATACATTGCACTCAGGACCCTAACTTATCACATACACTGACATGGTTAAACAAAATCTTACCAGGGCCATTTTTATTGATTTAACTTAAACCTTTAACATGGTGGTCCACTCAATTTATTTATTTAATTTATTTAAAATTTGTTAACCTAGAAAGTCCAACTTGGAACAAAGCCAATTTTCAGTGGAGGCCCAGGGAGAAACACTCCAAATGCAAGTCTTTCTAATGTGGGAGGAAACCGGAGTACCTGGAGGAAACCCACACAAATGCAGAGAGGACATGCAGACTACACACAGAAGGCACCCCAAGCCACGAATCAAACCAGAGAACCTCTTGCTTTGAGGTGACAACGCTACCACTGCACCACTGCACCATCCAATTTCAGTTTTAATACTATTCAATATTCAATATTCAGTATTATTATTAATTCACCTCTTATAATTTAGCATTAGCCCAGATGCAACTCAGTGATTCAGAGTCTAACAGATTCTATCTGCATTCATTCTGCATTCATTCTGTTGCTATGCAGAGAGCTATGTTTGTCCTATACTGTTCTCCATTTCTGTAAATAAACTGCTCCTTCACCTACCCCATTTTTAACTATTTTTACATGCAGATGACATTGTTATTTATAGATCTAACCCAGAACATCAGGTTATGCAAATACAATTACAAACTGACATTTGAGAGTTAAACAACTGTCTCAGCTCCAAAATGATTGTCTTCAATCCTAACAGAAAAAAAATCTATGATCCTTGGTAATATAAAAAAGACTTTCCAGTGTACCAGGGCATCTAGTTCCCTCAGTCTTTTTAGCCAGCAGAATGACCTTATTGAAATAACCACTTCATTTACATACATTAGCATTTGGCTTTACCTGTTGCTCATATTAGGACCATATTCAAAAACATACAGTTGAAATCAACAACTGTGTTTCCTGGGTAACAAAATATCTTCATTCCAGATGCATGTCTTTGTAATGTGGAAGGAAATACGGGCACCTGGAGGAAACCCACATGAATGCAGGGAGGACATGCAGACTCCACACAGAAGGCACCCCAGCCGAGAATTCAACCAGAGAACCTCTTGCTATGAGGCAACAATGCTAATGCTGCACCACTGTGCTGTCCAATTTATCCGTTTTGTCCATTATATATATATATAGCTTTGTAATGTATCCACTACAATGTCCAGTTCTTGTAGAATTCTCTCATGCCTACATGATCTTTCCACAATTTTCTAATTACTTGTATAACCTCCTTATCTAATTCTTTCTCATTTAATCTTTTAATTCCTTTCCTGTTTTTATATATCCACTTCTTTCTGGAGTTGCTATCTAAATTGTCATGTGATCTGAAAATTCTGCATATTTCGTTCCTTATTGTATAATTTTCAAACTATCTGAAACAAAATAATCCATCTCTGTTCTTAAATTGCTTCTTTTAATATATCTACTATTTATTATCCCAAATATATAATGTTCTACTTTTTATCACTTTGAAAATTGTTTTAATATCACCACCCATTTTTTCTCTTTCTTAGATCACAATTAAAATTACCCAGCCCTTGTTATTATTTTAATAACCAAATCCACATTCACTTTATATAATTTAGCACCTTTTCATACATAACCGCTCTTTCTATTTTTTTCATATGCATATACTGCCATAGTCCTATAAACCTGACCTTTCTCTCACATCTACAGCCATTATCCAACTTCTTAACAATGTACAATCCAAAATTTCTATTGACTTTTTATATAATATTCCTATACGTGAACATTATTTTTTCCTATATACCAAATAATCTCATGTCTCCATGATTTTTCTATCAGTAAATGTTCTTCTTTTGTAAATGTTCTTGTATCCTCTAATACAATCAAGTCCATATTAAGTGCTTCACACAATTCTGTTAAATAAATTTGTTAAAGTCAGACTGTAAAAATCATCTGGCATTTAAAAACAATGACAGTCAATAACAAACAGTAATGCAGGTTTCTCAGGTATCAATTATGCATATGCTCTAATGTACATTAGGAGGCAAAAAACCATACACAAACTTGTACAGAATTTTGTCTAGTTTTATTAGTGAAACACATGTCATTTATATTGTTTGCAATCAGCTTTTGCCCACCTCACTGACGTGGTCAGTGACAGGGTTTTTACATCATGATCATTCATAGAAAGAATGCTGATATTACAATTTTTAAAAGTTACTTTCCCATGAGAATATTACAGCCTTGCAAGCACCTGGTCAGTCACAATGTCCTTCCGAGGATGTAGCCAATTCAAGGCTCTTAGATTAGTTCGAATACAATGAGTGCATGTCTTCTTTAATGCTTCTCTTTGTCTCTTTCTTGTTCACCAGCTGGACATTATCTCTGATAGTGCGCACAAGGCCGTTCTTCTGGTGGAAGCAGGAAAAGATACACATGCACACAGATTCATTATTTTCTAACTTTGCAAAATAATCTTTCACTGACAGACATGAGCCAGGCCGAGCTGATCGCTGCCAAGGCCAAGTTTCTAGTCACACTGCAGCTTATGCTTCAAGCAATAATATGCAAGTTTATTTCTACTATTATTCTAGTGAAACAGAATTAAATGCATTACATATTATTCTATTTCTCAATCTATGTATTCCATATATGTTCAAGTTCATTTATATATCTAACCACACAACTTATATATGTCTGAATGTTTGGATACATATCTTTCTAGCAGCTTATATGTGAATACATATTTTTCTTAGTAGCTTATAAGTGAATACATATTTTCTTAGTAGCTTATATGTGAATACATATTTTCTTAGTAGCTTATATGTGAATTCATATTTTTCTGACATTCTCCTCCTGTTAATGCATTTCATTCTATTTGAAACATAAACAGTATTATTTCATTTCTTAGCTTCTTCCTTTCAAGGACTTTCAGCTAAGTAAGTCATTTGTTTTATATTTCAGATAGGCTTTCGCTTGGTATCAACAAATTCAATTCCATGTCCTGGTACATAGTTTCAGTTACTGATATGTCAACTAGGTCTTTAACTAATTTTTTCACACAGGGTATGCCGCAGCAGACACATGCTCCAATTATGAGCAGTACTACACAAATTGCAATCAGAATATTCATAAGGACCGACCCCCACCCCCCAAATAGATTCTGGAAAAAGTTCGTCAGTGGGTTTGGGCCTGGTTCTGCCATTGCTGACACCTGCTGTATTACCTCCAGGTGATCATTGATTTCATGTTGGTTGTCTGGAATGTACGCACAGCATTCTTCTTTGATAAGCGTGCACGTACCACCTCTCGCCGCTAGGGTGAAGTCGAGCCATTCGGTTCTGTAATACGACTGTTCTCATTGCATTCATTTCATCAGTCACAAGTTCAAGAGCGGAAAAAGTCGCATTGCTCATTACTTCGAGGAGTTTTGACAATTTCCTCAGTTCCCAAATCGATTTGACTGCTCCGTAGGCTGGGAATATCCCAGCCCAGGATATAACACTGTCACTCAAGTCCATATGAGTCAGTTTTTCTTTGTCCTTCACAGCCGAATGATCCTTCCAGCTTGCTTCAATCTTACCCACTGGATTAGCAGGTTTTCTGACTGTGTTCTCGGCTTGCTGAGCTGCATTTCTCACATTGCGTATTTTACCCAGGGGCAATTCTGCAGTATGTCTTATGGCTGGAACCAGATAACCCAAAAAACAACTGCCGGACCAATTCTCAGGTAACCATTTATAGGCCTTTTTCCCACAAACAAAATAACAGTTTTCTACTTTAGTACTGATGCGGGTTAACCCTGAATGAAACGTTTTTTTATCTATAACAGATAATTGTCTATATATTTCAGGAGTTTTTTGCACATCTCTCAATGTTGTTTTCATCAAGCTTAAATACGAACCATAGTTCGTGCTACAACTAGTACCTTGGTCTACAGGTTTTATATAACATTTGTAAGATACAGTTATGTTACAGTTACTCCAACCAACCTGGAGTGTATCATTTTTAACAAAGCAAACAATTCCTTTCTGAGTAACGGGTAAATATAATGCCACTTTGTCTTGTGATCTCACAGTACCCGTGTCAAATAATAGGTTTTCCCAAGTTTCATTTATCCCCAGGGGACAGCAGACATTAAAGTCCTCCATATGCTGTGGGTATTGCAGTACAAACCCAGCAATTCGAAACGTTCATAGTCTCTACATAGACTCGTTTCATAGCCAGGTATGTGTTGAAATTCGGGTGCCAGTCTATAGCCAGTCCATCATCACGTTTTATCAATTTCACTTCTGTAGTTATATGCAAGAAAAACCATAACAACAAAAAGGTCACTACAAACATGGTTAATAAATGTATGATCAGTAGGCCAGTGAACCAATGTCTCTGGGGTTGTTTCACATTTTTATTCACTCTGCCTCTGGCCATCCTGTTTCTGTGGTATGTCAGTTAAAAAATGTTTGTCCAACTTAAATTCTTTGAGTGGTTTACAGTGCGTCAAATGAACCCAAGATGATCTCTCAGCAATTTTTACTGCAGTAGGTGTTGCCAATAGTACCTGGTACGGACCTTCCCACTTTGGACTCGCCCAGTTCTTTCTTTTGATGACTTTCAGCCAGATACAGGACCCCGGGGTCAGCACGGCCTCCGGTTTTGCTTCTCGTTTATCTGAAAAAGAGTTCAACTGCAAAACAGTCTTATTTGTTAACAATTTCTTCATATAACTAGCTAATGAGCCATCGGCCTCCAGCTCTGCAGGCATGAGGGCCTTCCATTGTGGCACACAATATGCTCTCCCAAACACTACCTCAAAAGGGGTCAAGCCCTTTACATTTGGAACAGTTCTCATGCTCAGCAGTGCTAAAGGCAGACAGCAAATCCAAGTCTTTTGAGTCTCACTCATCAATTTTCTCAACTTGTTTTTCAAAATTCCATTGTACCTCTCCACCAGTCCTGCTGACTGAGGGTGATAAGCACAATGTTTTTTCAAAGAAATCCCAAAAAATCTCCCAAGCTGATGTATTGTCTGGTTTACAAAATGTGTTCCATTATCACTATAAATTCTTTCCGGTATGCCAAATCTAGGAATGATTTCTTTCACTAAGGCTTTTGCTACTGTTGCTGCATCCGGATTTCTGGTCGGAAAAGCTTCTACCCATTTTGAAAACATATCTATGATCACTAAACAGTATTTTTTCCCTTCACATTTATTCAGTTCTATGAAATCCATACAAATAGTATGGAACGGATAGGGTGGTGTCGGAAAGCTCCCTCGCTTCGGTTTAAATGCTCCGTGTGCATGATGTTTGCTACAAATATGACATGTTGCACAAAATTTTTGTGTATAATTCGTAAATCCGTATGTTTGGAATGTCTTGTTAACTAACTGTACCATCCCCCCTGTTGAGACATGGCTCTGCCCATGACTCAACAAAGCTACATATCTAAATAAATTAGATGGCAATATTGGCTTTTTTTCTTTGGAGATGTACAGTCCCTCTTCAAGGATTGCTCCTCGTTTTATCCACTTTTGCTTTTCTGCTTTTGTAGCTAATGTCTGCATTGTTTTTAACATTTCTAAATCTAGAGTCTCAGAAGGTTGTAGTTCTTCATTTAAAAACACAGTTTCTAGGTCTGAGGCAGCTTGCTTTGCAGCTGCATCAGCCCGAGCATTCCCTTTTGAAATTCTGTCTTGTTGTTTGGTATGGGCTGCACATTTACAGATAGCTATTCTAGTGGGTAACTGAATAGAATCTAACAGGTTCAAAATCAATTGTGCATGATTAATCGGTTTGCCAGTAGATGTTATCATTCCCCTGTTTTTCCACTGTTGCAAAGACATGCACTGTAGAGAAAGCATACTGACTGTCAGTATATATGTTAACACATTTGTCTTTGCTAGAGTGCAAGCACGTGTCAAAGCTATCAATTCTGCTGCTTGAGCTGACAGGTTATGTTGCAGGGGTTGTGCTTCTATGATTTCGTTATCAGTCACTACTGCATAACCCACTAGGTTCTTTCCTGTAGGACCTCGTCTACAGGACCCATCCACATAAAATGTCACCTCTGCATTGGCTAAAGGCACATCAGTAAGATCTTGTCTGGGTGTGGTTACTTGTTCCATTTCCTGTAGGCAACTGTGTGGTGTGCCATCTACAGGAATCGGAAGTAATGTCGATGGATTTAATGTCGTGCATCGTTCAATCGTCATGTGAGGTTGACTCAAAAGTATGGTCATACAAGAAAGATGTCTGGCAGGGGACAAAAATGCTATTTTCTCTTGCAGTAAAATTATTGCAACTGCATGAGGTACTCTCAACGTGAGAGGATGAAACAATACCACTGAGGCTGAAGCTTGCACTGCCATAGCTGCTGCAACAACTGCTTGTACACAGGGTGGCAATGATCGTGCCACCGGATCTAACTGTGATGAATAGTAAGCTATGGGCGTTGCTTGCTGCCATGTTGTTGCGTCAGTACTGACGTCATATATCCCGCCTACAATCTACAGTCTGGAAAAATCTCTTATGATAATTCGAAGTCCTAAAACTAACGATGAAACTACCAGTTGTTTTAGTCTGCAAAAAGCTGCTTCTGCTTCCGATGTCCAATGCAGTGTTTCTTGTGCTGCCATTGGTGTTTTAAATATTAAATCAGCCAATGGAGCCGTTTCTAAAGCATAATTGGTATCCAACTTCGACAAAAATTAGTCGTTCCCAAGAAGGACATCATTTCCTTTTTGGTAGTTGGTCTAGGTGCTTGTAAGATTGCTGTTTTCCTATCTTCATCTAATGTTCTACCTTCTTTGGATATCACATATCCCAGGTATTTAACCTGTTCTTTCCAAAGTTGCAATTTATGTTTATTCACTTTATGCCCTTGCTCAGCCAAAAATTTCAACAATGCTATTGTGTCTTCCCTACATTGCTGCTGGGTAGGAGCTGCAAGCAAGATGTCATCTACATAAAGTAATACTTGACTGCCCCCTGGTGGAGAAAACCCGCCAGGTTGCTAGCCATCTCTTGTGCGAATATTGTTGGACTTTCACTATATCCCTGTGGTAGTCGGGTGTACGATACCTTTTGCCCTGAAATGTGAATGCAAACCAATGCTGGCTGTCAAGGTGGATAGGTATTGAGAAAACGCATTGCTAATATCTACCACGGTGAAATATTTTTGTTGCGGCTTCAAATCATTTAACAAGGTATGTGGGTCTGGCACCGTAGGTGCCCTTGGTATTACCGCATCATTTACAGCCTGTAAATCTTGTACCATCCGCCATTCCCGTTTGCTTTTTAACAGGAAATAGAGGAGTATTACATGGTGAATCCAAGGATTCTACCAGTATCCCTTTTTTAAGTAATGCCATTATGATAGGTTTGATTCCTTGTTCTGCATCCTTGCTCAAAGGATATTGTCTTTTTCTTGGTCTAAAGGCCGATTTTGGTGTAATAACTACTGGCCCTGCTGTTCGAATAAGTCCTACATCCGATTTCCCTGTTGACCAAAGAACATTTGGTATTTTACTCAAAGCTTTTTCTTCTTCTTCTATCAAGAACGCCAATCAGCTGTCTTCACTCTGTTGTAAGTGTACAGCTGGGCGTGCTTGCGTTAACCAATTTAGTTTCTGTTTCTGTACTCCTAGGTCCGATAACTCCAAATCAGTTAGTTTCTCCCATCTTGTCACTTTGTCACCCAAGTCTACCCACCTAACATTCCTGTTTTTGGTTAGGCTAACATGCGGTAGTTTATTGGATTTGTACAATTCCAAGAACTCCTGAGGTAATGAACAACTCACTACACTATTGCCCTCAGTGTCCCAGTATAAAGTCCGTAGTATTAGTCTATTTGCGGGATTCCTGAACAATTTTTGTTCATATTCTTTATCAGGCCCTGATGTGCTACAATAATATAGGGTACAATGTAACAAATGTTGTTGATCAACATCGAGGGGAAGCACCTTGCTGGTGGCTACATTCATCAGTTCCTTGGTCACTGCCCCTGGACCGGTTGTAACCAGGTCCTGGCTGTACCAATAATAGGCCTCACCCTCCGATCGTACTACAAAAGCATCAGTTTGTCTCTGTGCCTCCATACCATTCATGGTAGGGACTACTGCTATGCCAAAAGTTGCATAAGATCTCTTCCTAATAAGTTCATGGGGCATTTGGCAGAAAGTACTATTTTACTTCTCTGGGTTATACCCGAGACAGGGTCAGTTATTGCTATATCATGGGAAAGTGGTTCCCTGTACAGCTGTCCGTTTGCTGCTTTCACTAATATATAATCGGGTGACTCAGAATGTTCCAGTAACTTTGAAGGGTGTATCAAAGTTCGTGATGCTCCTGAATCACACAAAAATTTGACTTCTCTCCTTCCACCAGAAGTGTAACTTCGGTTTAGTGTCTGCTAAATAGAGCTCTAAGCTCAGTAGTGCCAAGTCCAAAACTTCACTTTCCCCAACTTCTACATCCGGTTGCATATCATTTGTTTCTTCTAAGGTATTTACATTATTCCCCTGCTCATTAGTCTCTCCTAATGACTGCCGAGCAGTATAACTGCCATCTAGTCAATCCTCATCATCCTTATCCTTTTTTCCACAGGTGCCTTGCTCCTGCAATCCCTTGCCAAATGTCCTTCTTACATAATTGAAGCACTCACCTCTTTTTTCCTGTCCTCATAAAGCTCTGAGTTTCTGTCAGAACGTTTGTTACCCTGAGCATTTCGCTTACCCCTTTTGGCTGTTTGTACTACAAAAACTTCCGCACTGTCTTCAGCTGTGAAGACCTGCGTTTTCTTTTCTTTTACTGTTAAAATGTTTTTCGGCATGCCTAGCATACTCTAACAAGGCTTGGAGCCTACTCGTTCGGTGATCTATCATATGCTTCGTGACGAAGCTATTGATAGGGGGAATACAACCTTTTAAAAATGCATTCTTCAACTGCTGTTCATATGGGCTATCATTTTTTTGATTTTCAGGAATAGTCATACCGCTATGATTATTGAAACATTCTAATAATCTACCATAGTATCCGTCTACTGTTTCATTATCTTGTTGTATGCATTGGTTAATACAAGTCCAATCTGCCCTAGGTTTCCATTTTTCAGTAATGCGGTCTGTAAGACCCTTCAATCTAGCATCTAGTTCTGCGTCACTATGTGGGAGTGGCCTGAGTTGCGCGTCACGGGCATTCCAGGCACCACAAATCATATGCCAGTCCGGACCCAAAATTTGTCTAACTACTTTTCTACCTCTTCCCCATTCAGGTGATAACTCAATCTCATACCCTGTAAATCTTGTACAAATTTCTCAAAGTTAATTTTCGGATGGGAATTCCCTCTGTAGCTTTCGGATGTCTTCCGGTGTCCACGGTCTATACACTAAGAGAGTTGAGGCCTGGCCCTCCTGTCCTGCCTGTGGGTTTGGTACTTCAATTAATGGACAGATTTCCTCACTCTCATCTAATGAATTTCCGCTTGGTTGAACATCTATAAATGTTTGGCGTGTTCGAATCTAGTTCCGATAGGTTCTCTTACAAATGGTTGTCTTAATACCCTGTTGTCTCCGGATAACGTGGGGGTCCAGCCCGCCTCCGCTTCATATTCTAAGTAAGGCATCGGAGGAGGTGGTAGGGGAGGGACCGATGCTACTACTGTATTATTATCCTCTTTGTCTAAAAATAATGCTTTTGCATTTTATTCTTCTGTTCCTTCGGTTCACTTCCTCAATCCACCTATGTGCTTGAGGAACCCAACTGTCGTTGTTTTTGCCTGACCTTCTGCGTCAGATTTTAACTGTTTCAAAAGTTTTACTAGTGATATTTTATCTAATTTACCATCAAATTCATACTTATTAACCCATTTTGAAAAATGTCTCACATTATCTGCTCTTTGCAATTGCATATACTTTGCGTCTTCTGTTAGGGCGGGTCACGTGACCCTTTAGTGCATTCATTTCCCATGTCTCTTAAAAAAAGAACTGTTACGTAACCCTTTCTCTTGTACCACGTGGTATCTTATTCCCGTATCCACAGTAGTGTCTAGAATGACTGTTTTACTTTGCTTTGTTTACTTCCTGATCTATGACTCAAGATACAATACTTGACTACCTCTCTCCCTGCTATCACAAACCTTAGCAATAGCACAGTGTAACCTGGTCCCTGATCTAAAACAAAAACAAAGAGAGGAATTCTGCTTACCCGAGCCTCCGCTTACTGTTATGCTTCTTTTAGGATCCAGTTTTCCGCCGCCACAGAACAGACAAGTGGACAGCCTCTTTAGATACAACAATTCAGTCGGAGGTCTTTCCTTCTTCTGCGCAGGTTTCGTGCCACCTATATGCTCTGACCTGCAGCTTACCAAAGGAATTCCGGCACGATTAGGACCAAAATGTTAAATAAATTTGTTAAAGTCAGACTGTAAAAATCATCTGGCATTTAAAAACAATGACAGTCAATAACAAACAGTAATGCAGGTTTCTCAGGTATCAATTATGCATATGCTCTAATGTACATTAGGAGGCAAAAAACCATACACAAACTTGTACAGAATTTTGTCTAGTTTTATTAGTGAAACACATGTCATTTATATTGTTTGCAATCAGCTTTTGCCCACCTCACTGGCGTGGTCAGTGACAGGGTTTACATCATGATCATTCATAGAAAGAATGCTGATATTACAATTTTTAAAAGTTACTTTCCCATGAGAATATTACAGCCTTGCAAGCACCTGGTCAGTCACAATGTCCTTCCGAGGATGTAGCCAATTCAAGGCTCTTAGATTAGTTCGAATACAATGAGTGCATGTCTTCTTTAATGCTTCTCTTTGTCTCTTTCTTGTTCACCAGCTGGACATTATCTCTGATAGTGCACAAGGCCGTTCTTCTGGTGGAAGCAGGAAAAGATACACATGCACACAGATTCATTATTTTCTAACTTTGCAAAATAATCTTTCACTGACAGACATGAGCCAGGCCGAGCTGATCGCTGCCAAGGCCAAGTTTCTAGTCACACTGCAGCTTATGCTTCAAGCAATAATATGCGAGTTTATTTCTACTATTATTCTAGTGAAACAGAATTAAATGCATTACATATTATTCTATTTCTCAATCTATGTATTCCATATATGTTCAAGTTCATTTATATATCTAACCACACAACTTATATATGTCTGAATGTTTGGATACATATCTTTCTAGCAGCTTATATGTGAATACATATTTTTCTTAGTAGCTTATAAGTGAATACATATTTTCTTAGTAGCTTATATGTGAATACATATTTTCTTAGTAGCTTATATGTGAATTCATATTTTTCTGACAATTCTAATACCCAAATGCTTCTTTTAAGATTCTTGACACTGTTTAAATTTATTGTTGGAATGCTTAATTCTTTGTTAAAATGTCCTTCTGTTCTTATTTATTCTCTCCTTTTCTTCTCTCTCCTCTTATATTTTCTTTTTCTATTTTCTTTCATGCCTAAACCCTTCAATTTTCTCTTCCCATCTTCTACCCTATTCCCAATAGATGTTTTTCTTCCCTTAACCATACTCCAATCTATCTCTTATTCCTGACTTATTTCTGACATTCCTTCATTCTCTTTTTTCTTTCTTCTTTTCTTCTACTGTTTCTCCTTCTTTTGTGCTATTATTCTTTACCATTATTTGCTCTTGTTTTTTTCTTGGTCTTGTTCTTTTTCTTGCTCTTGTTCTATCTCTTGCTCAATATCTTGTTCTTTACTAACTACATCCTTATGTTCTTCTAGATTTTCCTTACAGTCCATCTAAAATTGGACTTTTTTCACAGTTAAAACATTTCAATTCGCCTCTTTTTGCATCATGATCCATTTTGCCACAAATATGACAATTCATTTTATCGCAGTCACTACTTAAATGATCACTTTTTCAGCAAACAAAAAAAGAACATTTTTTGTTGCCTCCAGTATTTCACTGTATCTTTGTTACCATCTACATTTATCATACTTGGAATGTGCAATATTTTATCATTTTCCATTTTTAATACAAAATTGCATTCCCAACCCTCTGTCCAAAGACTTCTAGCATCATAAATGTTAGTAATAGCCATCACTTCTTTACATACAGTCTTTAATAAATAGTATTTTAGTGTCTCTTTCTCAACTTCTTTTCGAAACTGAACATATATATGTTTTTGTCTTTCTATTATATACTTGAAAAACAAACAAATTCCATGGACTACAGTTTTCTTTAATATTGTCACAGAACCTTCTCCATATATCGACATGATTCAAATATATCACAAATAAATACTCTTACTTCTCATGGAGAAGTACCTAACAGGCAATTATATTGTCCCATATATCATACCTGTCCAGTTCCTTTTCTTCTTTACAACTTATTCTTACTAAATTATTCTTTTTTTCTCAGTTCTATCTTCTTCTCCTCTCCTATTTCTTTTCTCCCTGTATCACCATATCTGCATATGACTTATTCTCCTGTATGACCACATCCACTTCTTCTTCTTGAATAATATCCATTATATCTGCCCAAACAATCACCTTCTCACTTTCTGGTTCACTTTGATTCAATAAATCCTGCAATAAAACATCCTGCATCCCTCTCGATGGAAGGTTTATTATAATACATCCTTTCTGGCCTTCGTTTTCAACTTTAAACAATTGCTGCTGAAAAATAATTTTTGAATCCTGAGAAGGTTCGACCTCCATCCCATTTTCATGAACATACACGTCTTGCCTTTCGATGTCTGAAAACACATTCCTTAAAGGCTAGCATATCTTCATAACCTCTGAGCTATTTATAGCTTCCTTCTGTCAAGGTTCAACTGCCTGCAGATCAAACAACAACTACAATCACTTCTCATCTGCTACCCCATCATTACTTACCTGCTTTTCCTGAAACAACAACTTTACTTCACTAGTTTCGTTGCCATGTTTCTCCGTGCTTCTCTGAGGCCCCTCTGCCCCTGGAACAGAAGCAGGATGTGTAGCATCAAAATGCCTCCCTAACTCAAAAAGAGTAGGGGTCCCTTATTCATATAGAAACATAATACTTATTTATAAAATATTTACATATTTGCAAATATTTATATGTGTACAAATATATAAATATACAAATCAGTTTGCACACATTCAGAATTTCTTTTACAATTATGCTAAATTTTCATCCCTATTAGATGCCCAATCCTTTTTCCATAACTGTCATCTGATTTTACTTAATATTGTTGCTAAAATCCATTTACCATTAAACATTATTTCATCAAGTCTTTCATTCCATATAACATAAAATAACTTTTTATCAATTATGTTAACATATTCTTTACTTCTGTTCTTATAATATCCATATTTAATCATATCCATGTTTATTTTATCCACTTATGTTATACCTTCAGCAAAAATCTTCTTTACATAGTTTTTCCCTTAACTTTGTATTCTTTTACATTTCAAAAGCACATGTTCCTTAGTTGCTTATTCTTGATGATGTAAACATGTTCTATCACTTTTTTGTATGGTATATTGGCTTTTACTGGCAGTTTCTCTATTACCAGTGTCCACAGAAAATCTTGGCATTCACCTCTCTGATTGCACCATTTGCTTTTTATTTTTGTTTTCATTTCTTAGATTTCTCATAGTTTTACATAGTAATGTTTTATCATTACATTCTTATACCATACTTTCTATTTGTTTCTATATCGATTTTTATTTTCCCCAAAAAATATTTTTTCTTTGTAACATTTTATTTTATATATATATATATATATATATATATATATATATACACACACACACACACACACACACACACACACACACACACACACACACACACACACTCTTTTTATCTTTTAATCTTTTTTTACCATACCCCAAAATTTATCATACTTATATTTATACAGTTTTACTACTAATCTCTCATCTTTTTCATTTATCCACATTAACACATTGTACAGATTTAATGAAGTAGCATATACCACTGAGTTAATTAACCCTAAACCTCCTTCTTCTTTAATTACATACAGAATTACTATTTTTACTGGGTTTAATCTAGAACCCCATATTAATAAAAAAAATATATGCAATAATTCCTTTTCAAATACTGTCAGCAACATAAATTCTCTCCTTCTTTTGGCTGCTCCCGTTAGGGATCGCCACAGCAGATCAACTGTTTCCATTTCTTCCTGTCCTCTGCATCTTGCTCTGTCACACCAACCACCTGCATGTCCTCTCTCAGCACATCCATAAACCTTATCTTAGGCCTTTTTATTTTCCTGTTACCTGGCAACTTCATCCTTAGCATCTTTTTCCCAATATACTCTGCATCCCTCCTCAGCACATGTCCAAACCAACGTAATCTTGCCTCTCTGGCTTTGTCTCCAAACCTTCCAACCTGGGCTGACCCTCTAATATACTTATTCCTAATCCTGTCCATCCTCGTCACACCCAGTGCACATCTGAACATCTTCAACTCTGCCACGTCAAGCTCTGACTCCTGCCTTTTTGTCAGTGCCACTGTCTCCAACCCATATAACATAGCTGGTCTCACTACCCTGCTATAGATCTTCCCTTTCACTCTTACTGGTACTCGTCTATCACAAATCACTCCTGACACTCTTCTCCACCCACTCCATCCTGCCTGTACTCTCTTCTTCATCTCTCTTCCGCACTCACCATTACTCTGAACTGCTTGATCTGAAGTATTTAAACTCATCCACCTTCACCACCTCTACTCCCTATTTACTGTCAGCAACATAAATACACTTGCTAATATGCTGTTTTTCCCATTAGTATGGAATTTATCAAATAAGCCCTTTTTTCTGAATGATAATTTATATGCTTTCCAGAAAAGACTTTCATTTTATTTCTTCTTTTGCTTTTTTCCATTGAATTCTACTTATATCTTTATTCCCAAATGTTATACCTAACACAGAAATTTCATTCATTGTAAAATATATACCCCAATAGTTACAACATCATCTAAACCTCTACTTTTCTCTTTATTTAAAGCAATTCCTATTATCTGTAGACAATCATTTGTGCAAATTTTTACTTCTTTTATCCACATTTTGTTTTTTGCAATTATTATTATAACATCATCTGCATATGTTAACAGAACTGGAATTCTTAACCCTTCAGGTGTTATATACCCCACCTCCTTCATTTTGTAATTTATTTCACATATTATCACATTCATAACTAATGCAAATAGTATACAGCTCATTGGACATCCCTGTCTTACACCACTCTTCATATGTACCTCTTAGCTTAACCAGCCCTTTACAAGTGTTTTACTTTATTATTACTATACGCCAACATACATAATTTCCTAACTTTCTTATATTCTTTCATTCTTACCCATGGGATTTCATGTCCAATTGTATCAAATGCCTTATTAAGGTTTCCTATCATGATTTTCACTTCTTCCTTTATGTTCATAATATCATCCACAATTTCTCTAATTATCATTAATAATTCTTGACAACCCTTCCACTTATACTATACATGCTATCTTCGATAATATTTCCATTGTGGTTTCAAATCTCTTTTGTATTTTTTCATAAAGATCTTATAATAATTATTATTCAATATTCTTGGTCTCCAATTTTTTTATTCTCTTCTGTCTTCCATATGAATTTACATATTCTACTACATAATTCTTTATATATAAAACCTTAATGCCAGGCATTCATTCAAAATCTTTTTTTTTTGCCAATCCCTTAAATTTTTATATATTTCATACCCTATTCCATCTGGGCTGCAGCCAAATCTAAATTAAATTTTCCTAATACCTTATCTATCTCATTTTAAGGGATCTCCTTTTCCAACTGTTTATTCTTTTTCTGTTAACTTTTTTACTTTCCATGTTTTTCACTGTCTTCTTTTTCCTTTAAGCAGTTCTTGTATATATTGTACTGCACTATTTATAATCTTTTCCTGAGTCCTTTCTATTTCTCCTTTTATTTTTTATTTCTCTTATTACACTACCATCTTACTAATCTACTTAAGTAGCATGATACTTCTCTTTTTCCTTGTAAAAATATTTTGCTTATATAACAATTCTTGTATTTTTTCTTGATTTTCTTTCATATAGTTTTTTTTTCTTTGTGAAAGTACTTTGTATCATTATATTCTAAATCTTCCAATTCATCATTATATGTTCTTTTACATTTTTCTTTCTCTACTTTTCTTACATCATATTGCCACTGTAAAAAGCTTTTTTATACCATTCAGATCAATATTTATAAAATGTTCTCATAGTAATATGATTTTTCCATAACTGCATTACTAATCTTGTTCTTTCTTCATTCCATGCTTCCTCATTTTCCTTTTTATTCCTTTGCCTATTTTTTAGATATTTCTTGTTTTCTTTTATCTCTAGCCATTTTTCAAGATAATCAGAAAATCCTATTTCAACTAACTCCCATTCTGCTATAACCAAACTTTCTAATACTATAAAATAATCTATTTCAGTTCTATGCATACCCCTTTTGTAAGTCCAGTTTTATCTTACCACATCTTATAACTTCTAACATTCTTCTTATATCATTTCCTTTCTTTTTACACTTGCATCTTAAATCACAATTAAAGTCTCCTGTTATTCTAATATTCATATCTGTCACTACATAGTCTAAAATCTGATTAAATAAGCTTTCCCTTTCTTTACAATTAGTATAAATGGGTCTATATCACATAGTCAAAGTCTTATAACTTTGAACACGTAATGTTCAAACCATTATGTTCGAAGTTACAAAACTTCAACTATGGATAAAAAAAAAACACTGGAAAACAAAATGAACTGTTTTTGAGCCAACTCTGAGATCGCACCCCATTGAACAAAGTTTCCCTTGAAACACTTAAACTTTTACAAATTCAAACTTATGTTCTCGACCATATGTGGTTTGAACTTGTAAAAGTTCAACTACATGATAGGAACACATATAAACATATACTGCTATTATTATCTAGACTTGTTCTTACCATTTAAATCTACAAAAGTTATACATCCCATTTTTGCTTAAGTTACATCTAATATCTTTACTATATTTCTACATAATAGGGCTGTTTCAGAACATCTCACTTTTCCCAAATTGCAGGTTATCTTTCCTCCTCATAGTTTCTCTGTTTGTAATATTTCTTCATTTGTTAGAAATCTTTTGTATTACAATATATTTACATCTACATCACATGTATTACACCACTACAAAATTCCCGTTCTTCTTAATACTAATCACATTTACAGAAAGTACTCTAAAAATTTCCATTTCCCCTTAATTTATGGTTTCATAACTTCATAATTAATTACTAGACTTGCTTTCTTGATAGACCATTCTAATCCTAACCAATTTCCTTCTGAAAGGTGAGAATCAAACACTGTACCGGATCTAGTGTAGAAAGCAAAAAAAAAAAACAAACATAACATTGACTTTCATAACATCAAGACCATAAAATCAAAAATTCAAGTTGAGTGAAACTGAATATCACAATATCAAATGTAGTAGAGTTAATGGTAAGTTACTATTAAGAAATGTTTCATTGTAGTTAATGATATTGGGTGATATAGTGTGCTGTCACTTTAAGGTGTTGTATTAGCACTTTAGGAATATAAGGGATGCTAGTGAAGTGAATGCACTTACTAGACACATTAGTGAGTACAACAATTACCAGTTCAAATTTGTAGTACTTGAAGTCCAAAAAAGACATAATAGGGGGCAGCCTGGCCATATTTACTTGAAAAAGTCAAGTTGCTATGGCAATTACGACTTGATGCCACTTATTGGCCAGGCTTAAATGTCAGCCTTTCCATAAGCAGTCTGCTTAAATTGAGGGCTCTTGTGAGGTGAAGCATTCCCTTTAGATATGGATATGGTAAGAAAATGTTTTTTTTTTTTTTTTTAATGGCCTTCATACCTGTTATATGTAGATGTACATGAGATTTATTCATTTGTTCCTAATGGATTTTTAACCGTATGCATATTTTACTTATATGTTTTTATATACATATATATTTTTTCAAACGCATCTTAAAAGCATTTTTATATATACACATATTTACATATTTAATCTTGTGTTTATAATACATAGTTTAGGGTGTTGACATTTGCACAATCAGTTTTTATATGTATTTTTATATATTTTTATATTTTGACATTTATACTGTTTTGTTTCAAACTTCTGTTCCAGCAGACTGTTTCAGACTTGGAAGTGGTTTTCACTAATCCAGGAAGTGATGTCATGTAAGATTTCATATTTAAAACAGTTTACTTCCTTAATTTCCTTGTATCTGATGAAGTTCCTGCTTTTATTTTTGGAACGAAAGCGCTTATACCTTTTTGTTTGTCTGAATAATGAAAACATCCTTGTACAGAATTGTACTGAACTGGACATTTTGGCTTGATTTAAAGCACACATTGGAATATTTCAGGGCTCACTGGCTCTCATTGTCTGCATACTGCTTGTGCGATGATTTTCCTGGTGGTTTGTGCATTTTTTTGTCTTCTCAATATAAATCTACCCAAACAGCAGAGACCTCCAAAGCAGAAATGCACTCGACCACCACAACACAACACTAATCATGAGACACATAACTCTCCAAAACAGTGTGCCACTCAACCAAAGTCCCTAAGGCAAAACAGCATGCTCAACACACTAGTCATAGGTGACTTGATAGTGAGGCACACTGATGTCCCATTCACTAGGTTGAATAAGGAAAAGGTAACAGTTAGCTGCCAGTTAGGTACCAGGATCCGCCACATAACGCATGGACACAGGTCCCTCAACAACAGGTACAAATATGACTCTGTCATTGTACGTGTGGGTGTGAATGACCTGAGATGTACCTCCCTGGCCTATATGAAAAGAGACATGGAGGAGCTCTTGGATTATGTAGCCAAGGCAGGTATGACCCTAGCCCTGAGAAGCATCCTACCATCACCAAGAATTATACCACAGTACAAGCAGAAAATGATTGATTTAAACTATTAGCTAAGTTTCTGGTGTCATTTTAAGGGGATCCAGCATCTGTCTGCCTGGGATGACATGATTGACAGACCCCAGTGCTTTGCCAGAGATGGCCTGCATCTGTCACCCCTGGGCTTCTGGATACTGGTCAAGGCTCTTGCCTCCCCTATAGTGCCTTTTTTAGGTGGCTTTCCAAAGACCAAATTACCACTGTAACAACTGCAAACAAATGCAATCTGAGGGTCTTGCTGTTGAATGCAAGAAGTCTAAATCTACAAATGCACTTACTTGAAGCACTCCTTAAAATGGAGAACATCGACATTTCTGCTGTAACAGAGACCTGGTTCAAGGCACCAGAAAGCACCCCGCAACTACCAGGCTATAACTAATTCCACACCTGTAGGCCCCAGAACTTTGACCGAACCTCCAAAGACGGTGGTGTTTCTGTATTCACAAAGGATGCGCACACCTCCAGACTGGTAGCTCAACATAACGCATCAGAGATACTTCAGGTGCAGCTAATTGGGTAAGACAGTGATTCAGGTCATAGCCTGCTATAGGTCCTCAGCCATGCCCCAAGACTCTCACTCCACATTTGTAAGCACCCTGGAGAATATTAGGGTCCAACCTAACACTCTCATACTGGGCTACTTCAATTACCACTACAATAACCGGGAAAACTACTTATGTACCAATACACTTGCCCAACATTTCCTGGAATTCATTAATTCCAATGTCCTGGACCAGCTTGTTCTTACCCCCACCAGTGCTAGCAACATCCTTGACCTGATCATTACTAACATGGGCAACCGTTGCTCTACACCAATTGTCAACTCCTCCCTGGTTAGATCCAACTACAAACTAATAATCTTGGAAATCCACATCCCTCCCACCCGCACAAAGGTAACCACCATGAAAAACTTCTTCAAAGCTAACTTTGGGCTCCTAAAAACAGACGTGGCTAACTTCATGGCACCCATGCAAATGAAGAATAGTTGCATGACAACTGAATCAAACACCAGTGCACTGTACGAACACGTGCACAGATGCATGGATCTTGCCATACCTAATAAAACCAAGATGCTCTCCTCCAAAAAAAGGAACCCAATCTGGTGGTCCTCTGCCATAAACAAACTCTACAACAGAAAGTGGAAACTGATAATGAATAAGGTGAAGTCCCAAGACTGTAAAAGCTCCCTTATCAGCTTTAACAAAAAGTTGGGATCCCTCATCAAATCCTCTAAAGCTAGCTATGAAAACAGAATTGCAGCAGATATTAAAGATAACCACAACCACAAGGTCTTCTATAGTTATGTAAAGAATCACCATGGCAATACCCAGATTTATTGTCAGCTACTGTACAATGGTACTGCCTATACTGAGCCAACAGATATTGCCAATATATTGGCCAACAGATTCAGTGCCAACATTACCCTTCTCCCCCCAAAGGTCCAATCACAGTACCAGTAGATTGCCAGGCACCCAGTATTACTGCTGCACAGGTTAAAACAGCACTGCCCAAGGCCAAGAGTAGAGCTTCCATGGGACCTGACAATATCCCTGGATGTGTTCTACATGAACTACAGAGGGAACTGGCACCACATCTGTGTGCCCTGTTCAATCACAGCCTCACCTCAGGCTTTGTCCCTACTGAATGGTGCACTGCTACAGTCATCCATCTCCACAAAGGAGGAATGACCACAGACCATTTGAACTATCGCCCCATTAGCCTGATGAGTCTGATATGCAAAGCTATGGAATGCATCATCATTGACCTAATAAAAAAGGATATAGGGAATCTCCAAACTCTGGAACCCACACAGTTTGGTTTTGTGAAGGGTCGATCATGCCTGCTCAACCTGGTTGACTTCTTTGAGTCAGTCACCAGAGCTATGGAAGAAGGCAAGGTGGTTCATACAGCCTACCTTGATCTGGCCAAGGCCTTTGATACCATTCCCCACTCAGGAACCATAGAAAAACTGGTTTACTAGTAGAATGTCGAAGCGAACTTCATTGACTGTACCGAAGTTCGAAAACGATAATATCGAAGACCAAAAACCAACCTATGAATGATTTTAACATGGGTCGAGATAGGTGTTCAGTGTTATTGCCGAACTACAAACCTCTCCCCTATCTCGACTCATGTTAAAACCTGTTCCTAGGTTGGCTTTTGGTCTTTGATATTACTGTTTTCGAACGTCCGTGTTTGACAACAGTACAGTCGATGGAGTTTGCTTCAACATTCTAATAGTAAACTGAAAAACTCATTAAGTTAGGCAACCCTATATCACTAGGTGGGTTGTAAACTGGCTCACAGATAGAACCCACAGCATGAAAGTCGCTGACTCCAAGTCAGGCTGCTGACCAGTCATGAGTGGAGTGCCACAGGGTTCAGTCCTGTATCCTCTCCTGTTTGGTATCTACTTCTCTGAAGTCCAGACCAACACGAAGGGTCTCTGGCTGACAAAGTTCACGGATGATTGCAAGTTGCGAGCTATTATTAACTCCTCAAGTGATGTTGACATCATACAGAAAGGCCTCACTGAGACCAGCGACTGATGTCAGAACCATGGCCTTAAACTCCATGCCAAAAAATGTGTTGTCTTCCCGTTTGGGAAAAACCCGGTTCCCATGAATTACCACATCGATGGTAGTCCACTGAACACAGAAGGCGTTATAAGAGATCTGGGCACACAGGTTGATAGCAACCTCTATTTTGACCACCACATTGCCACTATGGTCAGAAAGTCCTTCTGTGTGGCACATCTCATTATCAAGGGTTTTGCATCCAAGAAGAAAGAGGTAATTGTCTCCCTCTACTCTTCCCTCATTAGGCCAGTCATCGAGTACAATGCCCCATTTGGCATGTACCTCACTAGACACCTGCAACAACTAGATAGGCTGCAAAAGTACCTCACAAAGAGGATCCTAGGCCTTAAACACTTGTCCTGTATGGACAGACTCAAAATAACTATTCTCTATCTCATATCACCTACTTAGAGGCTATCTCTGCTTAACTTACAAAGTCATGTCTGACCCAGTTCTGTTAGAATTGCTACATCTAACGATATCCTAATCCCTCCACACCACATGCTCCAGAGACCTCAACCTCATTACCACAATCAACAGAGCATGCTGGAAGGACGTGTTCATAACCCAGAGACTGCCCATGCTCTGGAATAGACTTCCCATACATGTCAAGCAGAGCACCTCACCGGCCCTCTTCAAGAGGAATCTTGATGAGTGGATGAGAAATAGAAAGCTCACCCCGGGGGTCACTCCAATGGCTCTACTCAAAAAAGGCACTGGTAACTAAGGTTGGCGACACAACGCCAGGGTAATCCTATGGGCTAGGCTTGTAAAGGCTACAGAGCCATTAGTCTAGTACACAGCTATGTACCTATGAACGCATGTGAGCAAAAAATAATTGATAATTTACTTCAATAATTAGCTTAGAGTTTTGTGGTCTTCAAATGGGGTCCAGTATTTGTCAGACTGAGAGGACATGGTCAGCAGGTCACTCTGCTTCACAGGGGTGGCCTGCACCTGTCCCTCTAGGTTTTCAAGTATTGGCAAAGACATTATCCACTCCATAGTGTCTTTTTTTATGCCATACCAACCAGATACACCTACCAAAATGATGAAACAAGCAAAGGGAAATATGGAGGTGCTAATTATCAATACAAGGAACCTAAACCAGAAACTGTGCTCCCTTACAAACCCTTCTCACTATGGAGGACATTGACATCTGTGTAGTGACTGAGACATGGTTTGAAATAGCAGAGACCAGTTTCACTGCGCAAGGTTATAACACCTTCCATATGTTTAGACCAGAGACTGCAAGAGGTGGAAAAGGTGACAGTGTCTCAGTCTTCATCCAGAAGAGACTCACAGCAAGGCTGGTAAAGCAGTATGATGCAGTAAAGGCTTTTCAAGTCTAAATCACCATCAGAAAGATGCTTTTCCACATATTGGCCAAGTATAACATTCCCCCTATGACACCCACTCCCCAAAACAAAAAAGCACAATGCATTTCTACAATAATTATTTTCACTCAGTATTAAAGCCAGTGCCATTTTTATGGGTGGTCTATATTATCAAACTATATACTAGGAAACTGATAGCAACACTAGAGCAGAAGCACAGAGATTCCTGTCATTGTCAGTACAAACATCCTGTAACAACTAGTGAGCGTACCCACGAGAGAGAACGACATTGTACACCTTGTGCTTACCAATATGGGGGGGTGGGTCTTGCTTCATACTTTGTGCATATTCATCCCTTGTTAGGTATGACCATAAAGCCATCTCCTTCAAAATAAAATTTAAACCAGACACCCCTTCCACACAAAGTACCTTCAAAAATGTCTGTGAGACAAACTACCTACTCCTAAGTGATACATCCGTAAGCTTCAAATCACAACCAAACTCAATTATCTCTACTGAGTATGTGGAAATTTATACCGCTAAACCGTACCAGCGTGTAAACTGCTGCATAGATATTACTGTACCTAGAAGAGACAAGCAAAGGCCATACCATAAAAACAGGATTTACTATCACAATATTGAAGCCTACAATCTTCAAAAATCATAATTCTGAAACCGTAATATCAAAAGACTAAAATGCTGAAGGTCAGTCTTTCTATTATCCAGTCCTTCTAACAGTGGAATCATCCTGTAAGTATAAACCCTGGAATGAGTTGTAATATGGATCCTGCAGGGTATGGAGCCAGGAACAAGTACTAACATGGGTCCTGCAGTGGTGTGGACCCAGAAAAGATTGATAACATGAGTCCTGGAAAGATGTGAACCCAGGAACGAGTACTAACATGGTTACTGCAGGGGTGTGGACCCAGGAACAAGTACTAACATGGTTACTGCAGGGGTGTGGACCCAGGAACAAGTACTAACATGGGTCTGGCAGTGGTGTGGACCCAGAAAAGATTGATAACATGAGTCCTGGTCCTGCATGGGTGTGGACCCAGGAACAAGTACTAACATGGGTCCTGCAGGGGTGTGGACCCAGAAACAAGTACTAACATGGGTCCTGCAGGGGTGTGGACCCAGAAACAAGTACTAACATGGGTCCTGCAGGGGTGTGGACCCAGAAACAAGTACTAACATGGGTCCTGCAGGGGTGTGGACCCAGAAAAGATTGATAACATGAGCCCTGCAGAGATGTGAACCCAGGAACGAGTACTAACATGGGTCCTGCAGGGGTGTAGATTCATGAATAAGCGCTAACATGAGTTCTACAGGGATGTGGACCCAGAAAAGAGTTCTGCAGAGGTGTGAACCCAGGAACAAGAGATAACTTGGGTCTTGTAGGGGCTAGGACTCAGGAAACTACAGCTGTGTAAGTAAACTTATAATATTAGCAGATGATCAAATGATACCTGCTGCAACAGCCTTAACAATAAGGGTTATACCTTGCCAAGTATATTACAGTCAGCCAGCTTCCAAAGCTTCAGGACACCTTCCACACAGCCAAACTTAAGCTGAGCTGACTAAAAGATAAGTTTGGGCACCAAGCCCTTCAGATCTTTCCTACCAACAGAGACGGGGAAGCTGGGCCCTGAAGGACAATGCTAAGAAGAAGAAAAATAAATAATCATGTTCCAGCACAAAAAAAAAACACAAAAACACAAGGGGGATGGAGGGTCCAGTTACTACAACAGTCAGCAGATTTGAACATTTACTGTTATGGTAAGTTTACTTACATGACTGCACAATGTTCATCATTTTGATGACTGCTGCAGTCACCTTAGCTGTACGGGTAGATTACCCTAGCTTACTGCGTTTAGGAGGAAAGAGAAGAGTCCAGAAGTCCCTGGAGAATGGTCCATGCAAAGTCTGATCTAGACAATGGAAAAAATCACACTTATAGTTCTTTGTAATTGTATTTCCAGAAGACCAAGTTACTCCTTCTAGAATACTTCTAGAATCCAACCCTTTCCAAAAGGCCATAGATGAAGCCAAGGCCCTGGTAGAGTGTGCCTTGACCCTGCCTGGCAAAGCTTTGTTTTGGTGAGTATAACAAAACATTATTGCATTAGACAACCATTTGGAAATGGTCTGTTTTGACTTACTGTCACAAGAAAAGAGCAGTTGATAAGAAGATTGGAAAGATTTAGTTCTGTCAAGATAGTACCTGAGTTGTCTGTGGACGTCCAATGTATGTAGTATCCTGTCTCTCTCATTTCTGCATTCAGGAAAGTAAATGCAGAGATAAGTAGTCTGGTTTAATGTAAATTCAGATCCCACCTTAAGTATAAAAAAATGAATGAGTTATCAAAGAAGCCCTGTGCCTGTGGAAAATGAAATAGGGTTAACTCTCCATAAGAGCTAACAACTTAGATATGCTTCTTGGAGAGATCATAGCAATCAGTAAAACAGTTTTTCATGTTAAGAATCACAAGTCAGACATGTTAGCTGGCTCAAACGGTGCAAGTCTTAGCTTCTCTAACACAAAATTATGATTATGAGGAGGGGCCACTGGTTTTCTTAGAGGCCTCTTAAGCAAAACCCCTTTCAAAAACATTTTGACATAACAATGCATTGAAAGATGTTAATCCCCTGGCACAAATGCTGAAATGTCTCATAAATAAACATTGATAGAGGAATAAGAAAGGGCATAGGATAGTAGTTCACACAAATATTCTAATACCAGTGAATGACTAGCCCTGAATAGGTGCTGGTTATATCTTTGCCACCAACATAAAAACCTTTTCCATTTGTTCATATATGATTTTGTAGCAGCAGGCATTCTTGCTTCCATTAGTACCTGCTCAAGTCCTCAGTAAATAGCTGCCTAAAATGAATCAAACCCTGGCATCCAGGCAGTCAATTGAAGCTGACTGGTGTTGGGGTGTATCAGGCACCCTTGTCTTGTGTGAGTGAGTGTGAGAAAGCTTGTGGTAATTTACCCTGGCTACTTCAAAATGAAGGAAGAAGTACTGCTGCCTATGCCAGAAGGGTGTCACCACAATGAGCTTGCGTGACTCCTTCTGAATCTTCAGACATACCCTTGATATTAGTGGAAGAGGTGGAAAAACATATAGGAAAAGAAAAGGCATCTGTATTCCAGGCCTTTTTGCATGGAGTCCTTGAGCAGAATATTGCCAGCTGATTGTTTAGAGAGGAGGCAAAGAGATCTGCTTGAGGAACTCCCCACAGATGGATCAAATCTTGAAAAAAATCACATAATCACATATCATTGATGGAACCTGTGTCTAACAGAACTCTTTTCAAACTATCTGGAAATATACAGAGCTAAGTATATTTTTTGGTTCTTCAGAATAGAATTGTGTACTGTAAATTGTTGCTGGACTAATTTTATTCAGAGTTGTGCACTGTTATTTTTGATTCACTGTATAGTTTTTCAGATCTCTGCTGAAAGTGTTTTGTCCCACCCACCCTTCCTATCTCTGGTTTGTTGTTTAAATTTGATGGCTTTTGCAGCTGCCCGCCCCACTGTAGATTTGATCTGGGACACTCCCCCCAGTCCCATCTCTTTACCACATTCTACCTAATACACTCCTTCTGCACTTGTTTTTAGTAATTTTTAATTTAATTGCATTTTTTAAAACTGTGTTTGGTCTAATATTGCTACATTTTCAAGTATGCTAGCTTGCAGTGCATTTGAATTGTTTTTACTGCTGTTTTAGCTACTTTTCTGTAAAAAAAAAAAAAAAAACAAAACAAAAACTATAAGCCTGTTTCCTACCTTTCCTGTAACTAGTGTAGTCCAGTTACAGATTTGCTGTATCCAGGACTGTATGTAAGCTTCTGAGCCCCCCCCAAGCCTTTCTGTGTTGGAGTGAAGCCTTCTAGCTTGTCAATGGAAGTGGTAAGCACTAGGTCACCTGTCTACCACATAAGGAGAGGTTCTGGCCTGGAAATTGTAGTTATTGGCCATCTGGGCAATCTTTTCCATCTCTCTCAACTTCCTGATTTGAAAGCCTGCATTTGCACTTGTTTCTTTCCAGTAACTAGTCTAGTGCAGATACAGATTCTTAGTTTTAGCACTTGAATTTACTTATTCGTGCTCAGCACTTGTTCAGAACTTGCTGTAAGCACTAAATAAGCTACTAATTACTATAGTACTAAACCTTTCTCATTACCTAGAGGAAAACAGTTTTTGCACTTACTTTTCTCACTTGCTTAGAGAAAAACAGCTCTTGTACTCATTTTCCTCACTTATCTAGAGAAAAATAGTTTTTTTATTCAGGCATGTCCAAGGGTTAGCTCCCGGTATTCTCTCCTATCTATCTGATGGATCTGGGCATCTTGGGGCACTGCAGAAATTGCCTCATGTACACAGACAACCCTCTCCTCCTACCACCCAACACTACAATCTGTGAGAGATGCACTTATCTAACCAAACTGGAGGTAAAGCTCTCTCCAGCCAAGACCGAACTTGACATTCAAGAGGAGAAGGTAAACACTTGCACCACACCACACATCACATAGTCTCACTAAGTCTACACCACCAAATTCCACACATAGAAACACGAAAACATTCACAGAGGCTCTCAATAATAATCTGCCCAAGCAAAAGAGACATCCAAAGCAGAAACGCATGTCTCTTCCACCCCCCACACAACCCAAATGACACATAGCCCACAGTTTCAGTGTGCCTGTGCCACTCAACATCAGCCCATAAGGCAAAACAACGTATCCAACACACTAGTCATAGGTGACTCTATAGTCAGGCACACTGATGTCCCACTCACCAGGCTAAACAAGGAGAAGGTTACTGTTAGCTGCCTGTCGGGTGCCAGAATCTGCCACATAACCCACACACTCAGGTCACTCCACAACAAGTACAAATATGACTCTGTCATTGTCCATGTTGGTGTGAATGACTAGAGATGTACCTCCCTGGACTACATGAAAAGAGACATGGAAGAGCTGTCCGATCTTGTAGCCCAGGCAGGTATGACCCAAGCCCTAAGTAGCAATCTTTCATCACCCAGAATTATACCGCAGTACAAGGGAAAAATGATTGACTTCAACAATTGTCTGAGCTTCTGGTGTCATTCTAGGGGGATCCAGAATCTGTCTGCTTGGGATGACATGGTCGACAGGCCATGATGCTTTGCCAGAGATGGCCTGCACCTGTTGCCTCTGGGATTCCGGATACTGGCTAAGGCTCTTGCCGCTCCTGTAGTGCCTTTTTTAGGCAAGGTAAAATGACAAATTCACCACCGTAACAGGAACAGGCAAGCAAAAACTGAGGGTAATGCTACTCAATGCTAGAAGTCTAAATCTCAAAATGCACTTACTCAAGGCACTTCTTAAAATGGAGAACATTGATATCTGTGCAGTGACTGAGACCTGGTTCAAGGCTCCAGAGAGCACCCCTGCACTACCAGGCTATAACTCATACCACACTTTTCGGACATGTAACCTGGACCGGAACAACAAAGGCAGAGGTGTGTCAATATTCATTAAGGATATCCATATCTCCAGGATAGTTGCTCAGCATAATGCATCCGAGGTTATCCAAATGCAACTAACTCTGGGCAAAACTGCAATCCAAATTGTAGCTTGCTACAGATCCCTCACCATGCCCCAAGATTCCCACTCCTCTTTTCTTGATGTACTGGAAAATATTAGGGTTCAACCAAACACCTTAATAATGGGTGATTTCAACTATCCCACCATTAACTGGGAAAACTACTCGTGTACCAACTCCTTCACACAATGCTTTCTGGAATTCATAAACACCAATGCCCTGGATCAACTTATCCACACCCCCACCAGGAGCAACGATATCCTAGACCTAGTAATTACCAACATGAGTGACAAGTGTTCCACACCTGAAGTCAACTTCTCGTTGGTCCGATCCGATCATAAGCTAATCACCCTTGATATCCACATCCTGCCCCCCCCTTAAGGAAACCACAGTAAAACATTTCTCCAAAGCCAACTTCATGCTTCTTAAGACAGAAGTGGTGAACTTCATGACACCCATGCAGATGGACAATACAGTTACGACTGCTGAATCCTACAACCAATGTTGTTTTATACTTTCAAACATGCTGTGTTTTTAAATGTGGTGTTTTTTTTATATCCTGTTTTATGTACTGTTTTTATATGTTGTTTCTTATATGCTGTCTTTCATTTGCACATGGAATGACCTGTGACTTTGAATCAAGGTGGGGTCTCAATTAGTGAGTGTGGGATGATATATAAAGGAATTTTATACTTTGTTTCAATGTCTGATGAAGTGGCTTGGCTCACAAAAGCGCTCACCATTCAATCTTCATTGTGGATTAAACTATTTTGCATTCTCTACAGCCGTGGTCTGTTGCTTCCTTTACTTTTTATGCTTTTGGATTATTTTTTGGAAGTACAGGTTTACCAGCATGACTTGTTTTGTACTTTTCTTAGAAGGAAGAAATTGTTGCAAAAGAGAGTAAAATCCCATGAGTGGAGGAGCTCCCTGGTCAGCCACAGTAAGAAGCTGAGATCCCTTATAAGATTCTCCAAAGCTATCTATGAAAACAAAATTGCCACTGATTCTAAGGACAACCACAAAGCATTCTATAGCTATGTCAAGAATCTTAATGGCAACACCCAAATCTGCTCTGAGTTACTGCACAATGGCACAAAAATTACAGAACCAATTGATATTGCCAATATCCTGGTTCAATGCTAACTTTAACCCCCCACCACCTAAAGGGCCCATATCTATACAGGAAGAATGCAGAGTCCCTGTAATCACAACTACGCAGGTAAAAGATGCTCTCTCTAAAGCCAAAAATCACAGCATCCATGGGACTGGACAACATCCCAGGCTGCATTTTACACGAACTGGCTCCCCACCTAAGCACCATGTTCAATCATAGCCTCACATCAGGCTTTGTGCCCATTGAATGGTGTACAGCAACAGTTATCCCACTTCACAAAGGGGGGAGCCACCACTGATCCTGGGAACTATCACCCTATTAGCCTGACGAGCCTGGTCTGCAAGGCCATGGAACATATCATCATGGAACACATAAACCCAGTTTGGGTTTGTGAAAGGCAGATCATGCCTCCTGAACCTGATCAACTTCTTTGAGGCAGTCACCAAAGCCGTAGATGAGGGTAAGGTGGTTCACACAGCCTATCTTGACCTCGCTAAGGCTTTCAACACCATCCTCCATTCTGGAATTATAGCTAAACTCACTAAACTAGGTATAAATCCCTACATCACAAGATGGGTTCA
Organism: Protopterus annectens; assembly: GCF_019279795.1. Classification (NCBI taxonomy): domain Eukaryota; kingdom Metazoa; phylum Chordata; order Ceratodontiformes; family Protopteridae; genus Protopterus; species Protopterus annectens. Next base: position 1,185,521,683 of record NC_056737.1, read on the forward strand.
CAACTGGCTCACTGACAGAACCCACACTGTAAAAGTTGCACACTCCAAATCTGACCTCAAACCAGTGACAAGTGGAGTACCACAGGGTTCAGTCCTGGGACCTCTCCTGTTTGGTATCTACTTCTCTGAAGTACAGGCTAACACAGTAAGTCTCTGGCTAATGAAGTTTGCAGATGACTGCAAACTAGGAACCATAGTAGAGTCCCCAAATGATGTGGAAATCCTACAGAAGGGCCTTGCTGAGACAGATGACTGGTGTCAGAGCCATGGCCTCAAGCTCAATGCCAAAAAGTGTATTGCCATCCCCTTTGGTAAAAACTCTATACCCATGAACTACTACATAGACAGCAGTCTACCTAACACCGAATGTGTGATAAGAGACCTTGGGACCCATGTGGACAGTAGTCTGTCCTTTGATAGTCACATCGCCACAGTAGTCAGGAAATCCTTCTACATGCCACACCTCATCATAAAAGGGTTCTCATCTAGGAAAAATGAGGTCATTGTTCCCCTCTACTCAACACTCAGTAGACTCATTATAGAATACAACGCTCCTTTTGGAATGTACCTCACAAGACATCTGCAGCAGCTGGAAAGGCCACAGAAGTACCTCACAAAGAGGATTACTGGCCTCAAACAGATGCCCTATACTGAACGTCTCAAAAAACTCCAGCTTTACTCTGCAGGATATCGCCTACTCTGAGGTGATCTCTGCCTAACATATAAAGCTATGTCAAAGTCAGAGCTGTTGGACATACTACACCTAAAGAAATCCCAATCCCTCCAAGCTACATGGTCTAGGGACCTAAACCTTGTCACCACAATAAACAGGACATGCTGGAGGGATATTTTCCTGTCCCAGAGACTTCTTATACTCTGGAATAGGCTACCTATTTATGTCAAGCAAAGTTCTTTATTAGCACTCTTCAAGAAAAATCTTGATGAGTGGATGGGAAATAGGAAATGCACCCCGGGGATCACTTCTGTATCTCTGCTCAACAGTGGCACAGGAAAATAACTTCATTGGGTGGCATAAGCCAGGGAACCTTGTTGGCTAGGCTTATGTAGGCCCTCGGGCTGATAGCCTAGTACCTATCTATGAACCTATGAACCTATAATCTAGTTTCCATTCATGATGGTCTGTCCTTGACTTGCTCAACTTGTCTCCCACACAATTTTGCTCTAACAGAATGTAGGGTGCCTGCAGAGTGAGATTACACTGTGAAGCTCTATCTCAAGTTAACGTGGCTCTGCAAAGGAAATACAACCTGGTTCCCCCTTGCTTGTTGATGTACTAATTGACTGGGGTATTGTCTGTAACAACTTGAAGAGGTCTCTTCTTCTTGAAACCCCTTACTATGTCTTACTAAACATCTGTATACCTGCATTTTGTTGAGACTGTTTATTTTATTTATTTGCTTATTTGTTTATTTATTTATTTATTTCCCAAAATTGGATGAGGGGTGAGATAATCCTTTGGAAAATTTGGGAAAGGATGGCTGAAAATTCGTAAGAGATTTGCTGTATCAGCTTATTCCTTTCATCACACTTTTTGATCACCTCTGCAGCAGAGTGAAACATTAAATCTCTATCCAAAGGAGAATTTAAAAATCTCATTTTTAACATTGGCTGGTTCTGAGAACACAGCCATGCAAACCTCCTCAAAACAATATGATTGGCCATAGCCCTTGAAGAAATATCAATCGTCATATACACACACTGCGATGAGTAGTGGCTTAACAATAGAAGAAATTAAGCTATTTAAAGCAGAATTTTCCTCACAAGACAAAACTGCCGACAAAACATTCCTCACACCTTCACAATTAGTCAAGACAAACCTTACAATTCAAAATTTTGAAAATCAAAGTTGCAGATGCAGACACTTTTTCCCATACTTATCAATAATCTCCCCATGCTTATCAGAAATAGTAAGATTGGAATTAACAAAGTGTTTAGCAGCAGTATAATTAACTAAAATTATAGTTGCTGGGGCAGGTTTGGAATGAGAGTATAAAAAATTAAAAGATGGAAAAACGTTATATAGCCTATATGTCTTTTTAGGGGCAGTTGGCTGGCTGTCAGGAAAATTGCAGGCAGTAACACACACATCCACCAAAGCTGGCAGAACTGGAGGAATATTTTTGAAATTCCTTCTGTGACAACTCATAGTGTTTTCTGAGGGACTGAGAAACCTCAGTGTTCCCCCACTGAAAACTCTGGCTCATTCTAGAAATAGTCTCAGAGAATTATTTTAGGCTTTGTCCAGATTTTTTGCTCTAAGAGGTTGAGAGGTATCAACCTCCCATTGAGAGGGTCAGAAAATGAGGTCTCGTCTGAGTCTGAACCAGAAATCTGAAGAAAATAAAACTGTATCTGTCTCTTCGTGCTCTTGTCCATATTCAGAATCTTGAATTTCTTCCAGAAGGGGATATCCCTCTTTCTTTTATCTGAAACTACTTTTCAAGAAGAATCAATATCCTGAATTAAACCTTGAGCCAGATCCAATAAACTATTCTTGGCTAAGGATATTTGAGGAGGAGGAGTAGACACGTGTTGTTTTCTGCTTCTTTTTGACAGGAAAAAAAAATAGTTTTATTAATGGCAGCAGCAGCTTCCTCAGGGATGGGCACAGCTTTCTGACACAAAAGGAAAAATGTCCCTGTTCCATCTCCCAGAACAAACAAGAGTGTCTCATCCTTGCCTACTAAGGGTACTCCAACAGCTGCAGAAGGTGTGGCTAACTCTCAGACCTTAGTGGCTGTAGGTGCTACACCAGAAGGATCCAGGGTGAAACATGAGTGCTCTAAGGCATAACAAACAGCCACAGCAGAATGACCCACCTGCAGCTGAGGCAAACTGTTGCCTCCTGTGGTGGCAAAAGCTGTTCGCTTAACATTTTCATGGCTGGAAGAAGAACTGACTCTGAACTGAGAGATTGTTCCTTGGTCAAGCAATAAATGGTGCCTCTTTCTCAGTGAAAACCAGCAGCAAATGGCAATTAGACAAAAAATCTTTAAAAGTCATTTTTTTCACAGACAAAGAAAAAAAGGACTTTAAAAAAAACACTGTCAGCCGCACAATGTAAAATAAACCCCATTTCTGCACAGAAAAAATTGCTTTCAGTTACTTAAAACACCTTTTAAACTGACAGGAAAAAAGAGAGCTCCAGTTCAAAAGTACAGTATAGTGTTGCAACAGTCCATCATACCACAAACCTATCCTTTAAAATAACTTTCCTGAAGACAAAAGTATTAATACTAAACAAAATTATTAAATGGAAGTGTTTTTTCCCAAAGGGAACTTATCTGCTCAGTAAAGGAATAGCACAAGCCAACCATCAATCCTCAGAAGCTTCAGAGGCACACACTCTTAAGCAGCAAGACAGCTGTTAAGGGATTGGTACCCAAACTTGTCTTTTAGTCAGCTCAGCTTGAGCTGCCTGACAGTTTGGGCATGTAGAAGGTGCCCTGAAGCTTTGGAAGTTGTGACTGTATATAAACTACATAGCTAGGGTTGTCATTTCTGGAATTTGCCATTCCTGGACACTTGACAGGTGTCATCAACAATTCGTCATGATGGTCAGTCAGGTTGTCATACTGACCCCTGCAGGTTGTTTATGCTCATTAAAATAGTATTGAAATACTAAATGAATAGGACATTGGAACATTTTGAAAGCTTTAACAGTTTGACCTAGTGTTATTGACATAAGAATAGTCAAATATTCTAACACAAAATGGCAATTGTGTATAACAAAAAGATATTACTTAAATTTTACATTATACAGGTTATAGCCTTACAGCAGTTTTGGAGTAGTCAACACAAATTATTAACCCAAATTGTGTTAAGTGACATCAGTCACCAGTAATTGATTCAAATTCAATGTCCAGTGTCCATGCAAATACATAATCATTAATCACTGTTGTTTAAATTTGTACTTTTGCTGAGAAGAGGTAGTTTTCAGTAGCTGATGATCACTGTGAATAAACTCACAGAGATCACTGCAGGACATGCTGAAATTTATCTTCACCATTAACTGTGCTTTTACCAAGTCTGTGTTTAGTCTGTTTCTGTTTTCATACCAAAGTTCATTCATTATGCTGTAAACTCCCTCTCAGAAAGCATATGAGACTGGGATTGACAGAATGTATGAAACAACAGTTGAATGTCAATTGGAGACAGTAGACTAAAATCTTTACCGACCTATCACCGAGCTGTGTCCCTGACTGTACAATGTCAATTCTAACTTTTCGAAGAATGCAAAATTCTTCATGCAACTTGTCAGCATCAACAGTTATGCCTTTAATATGCTTGTGTCAGCATATCCTGCTACTGAATGTTGTTGTCTAACTCGAGAAAAGTAAGATGTTTGAAAACAGATCCATCATAGTTATACCATTTCTGAAAATATGACAAACAGCGATAAAAAATGAGTTGCTTCCTGTTCAAATTTTCATTTCATTTCTGCTGTCGCTGCATCAGAATGTAGTAGTTGATAAGCCGAAGAATTATAGAATTTGTCACTCTGATGTTGTTGCAGCTTGCACTTCACACTTTCCATAATGGCATGCAATTCAGCAGCTTTAGTTGCATTCGACTCCAAGCATTGTACGACATCATCAAAAAGAGTCAACATTGTGAATCAGACAGAGCAAACACTGAGGTAGAATATCATCACTGTTGCAAGAAAACCCATTCCGTAGCAATGCTGCAACTTTGTCTTGATCGTGAGATGTAAAGTAAGACTTTAGTGCTGCCAACATAACAACAATCTGTCAATAGCAGGCAGCAGGCTTAACCAACGCATGGGCACATGGCGTAGCAGTTTGCAATATTCCATTTGCAAAAAATTTATGAATTCCTTAAGTTCATCAGATTTTTTGGTGGACATTGAGAATGAACTGTAAGTTTTGATAACAAATGATTCAAAATCAAAACTGAATCCCTTTAATCCAAACTTCACAAAGTTGTTGAGGATATGACATTTGCAATTTACTTGTATCAAATTTTTCTTCACAACATGCAACTTCTGAAATACTGACATGTTTTCCAAAGTTTATGGATGCATTGACTGTACTGCATGAGGTGAGTAAATCTAAACACAGGCTATTAGCTGAATATCTTAAATTCTATCAGCAATTGCTGTAATAGTTTCACCATTATCTTGATAAAAATCCACGAGTCCATTATTTACACATTAAAAAAAATGCAGAAATAACATGAGACTGCCTTTGTGTCATTACCACATTCTTGTGCTCAGATGATTCAGCGTGTGATGTAATGGCCTTCTTCCCCTCATATTTGACAACAAAGCACTGTTGACAGAGTGTGCAGTTTGCCGTCTAATTATCAATTTTCAATAACCATGAAAAATCCTCAGTGATCCACTCTTATTAGAAAACACACAGCCTTCTCTTCTTTCTCTAAGGAGTGTCCATTTTATGTGAATCAGAATTATCCAAACCCGATGATTCGGATTTGTTACTATCACTAAAGTGTTCCCTAAATTTTAAACACAGTGTCATAATTAATGGGTACTAGGATCTAGCAATGAGTAGACAAACAAATGTTTTTACCACCAAAGTCCTTACGAGCTAAGCAAGCATATAAATCCCTCGCAGTCATCAAGCAAGTAGCCTATATATGACAATGTCCTGATCTTGTAATAAAATGGGAAAATGGGCTAAGATGAAGCAATTAAAGGCAACAAAGTCTTTTTTAAACCACACACACACACACACACACACACACACACACACACACACACACACACACACACACACGCACACACTGACTTCTGACTCGCACAATCAGGGTTGCCAGATTTCCAGCCCCCCCAGGTAGGGACGGCAAGTGAAGACCGAAAAAAAAAAAAAAGGTCTTTAATGCGGAACACAGTTCCCATTAAAGAACAGTAGCTCAGTAGCTCTGCACTAAACACGGAGCTTCTTGTGTTTAATGCATTGCAGTTCCGCATTCAACACAAGTAGCTCCGTATTTAGCGATTTTTGATTGGCCCGTATGCCAGGTATACGGGACAATCAAAAAAAAAAAAAAACAAAGAAAGCGGAGGCTGGCCGGGATTTAAACCGGCAGGGCGGGACTCGGGATCAGGCTGCTGATCTCAGGACAGTCCCGCCCAAATAGGGACGTCTGGCAACCCTGCGCACAATACACAACAAATCTCAGTATTCAGATACATTTCACAGATAAGGGGGGTAATTAAAGGGAGCAGGTATGTACATACCCAGAAGGGGCACTATATTGGTATCTGTTATCACCTTATCACTTATATGTGTACAGGTCAAAGGGTGTTTCATGATTCCAAGCAAGCAGCAAACCATCCCACACATGCAAGTCACATCATGATAGTTTAAAGTCACTGAATGCACTTTAAGCATTTTAGTCAAAGAGGGCATCCTTTTGGCAACTTCTAGTATGAATATGATATCAAACAATCCAATCACAAAATATAACCAAGTGTTTTACAGCACCAGGCCATTCTTGTATTACATTTCAAGACCAACATTGCATGCATTGCAATAACAGGTGTAGTAGCTTCTAAAGTCCCCCCAAACATAATGGGTTAGTCAGTAATTTCCAAACTGTGGTAACTTATAACTATCCCTCTTAAAATATAGAATAATATAATTTTTTTCTCTAATATTTTAAAGCAAGACAAGCACTGTTTATGCCGTAGGCTCTATCATGGAATATAAATAAGTGTAACATTTAATTTATAGGATTCAGTTACCTGACGTTGCCTCGAGTTAATGTTTCACTTCATAGCTGTCGACATAAATGTAATATAGAATGTGGGGTCTTAACAATCACCAAAAACATCTTCACTGCTGCAGAGACAATCATTTTCTATTACACCTGCATTGAGTTAACCAGTACTCAGCAGCCCACCCTTGTCTAGCAGCTCCCGGCAATTCTTACCAAAACATTGGTCCAGCGATCACTTAGTTTCAGAAAGAAACTAGTGATGTCCTTTCATAACTGGGCTCTCTGACACCATAACATCAAACATTTTCTTTGCAGTTCTGTGTTTGAGAAAGATTGTATAGATCTGCCTTAATTGTACACTGTTTGTATTAGTGACTGAACTGATACCTTTCAAGTGTAACTTATTACGAGGGACTTTCCCCAGTTTGAGTCTTAAAAAAATTACGTTTCTTTCAGTCCCACATTGAAAGGTAGACACATTCAGTGTTAGGACTTTTTAAAACTGAGCTCCATAATGAATAATACTGAATTGTCATCATCAACTCCTTTCGTCTTATCCTGGTTAGGGGTCACCACAGTGGAACAACGGTCTGCAGAATTATTGGCAGTGGAGTTCTACAGTACCATGTTGCCAGCCCGGCACCCAACCTTCCACAGAAGGCACACACATGCACACACTCACACCTAGGGCCAATTGAGAGTGTCCAATCTACCTACATCATGTTTATGGGATGTGGGAGGAAACAGAGCACCCGGAGGAAACCCACATGACCACAGGAAGGACATGCAGATTCCACACAGAAGGCATCACAGCAAATAATAATACTGAATTGTATTAATTAATAAACACTTTTTATAAACATAATGTAATGCCTTTCCCCCGTGCGTGAGCTTCATAAATGAAGTTGGTCGGAAGCTGTTGGTAAGTATTCGACATTCATTCTACCCATTTGTTTCACATTATGAGAGGTAGTATACCTCATTCTGGAGATGGAAAGTTGGGAACTTTGAACTGCCAACTTATACCCTCCAAAGATTATAAAAAGATGTTACTTACCAACTATTGCCACTACAGTAACATTAATTATAGCAATTTAGGAACAAATTCCTGGACAAATCTCATCCTAATCTGGACACTGGATGGCAATCTTCAATTCCTGGACTGTCCAGGTGAATCCTGGATGGTTGGCAATCCTATATATAGCTAAGGTTACTGCAGCAGTGATTAATATGATGGACAATGAAGGATAACATGGGTACTGCAGGGGGGCAAGTCCTACAATTCAATATCATGGTCTTCAGCACTTTGGTCTTTCTATATTATAGTCTCAAGATTAGGATTTTCAAGACTGTGTGCTTCAAGATTATGATAAGTAAACCCAAAACAACCACCCCCACTCCCACCGTGGTGGATCTTTAATCAACAAGGTTTACAAAACAAAAGAAATTATTGGCTAAAAGTAAGTCCAGTAATACACAAAATGATAGAGCCTGCATCACTACATCAAACAAGCAACTTGGGTGCTTAATTAAATCTACCAAAGCCAATTTTAAGGTGAAGATAGCCATACAAAGAAAGGACCATCACAATGCCCCTTTTAGTTATGTTTGTAATTTCAGGAGCACAATGCAATAACACTGAAGCTGATAACAGAGCTAACCTAATGGCTGATAAATTCAGCTCATACTTTAACTTCTGTCTCCCCTATGTCTGAGTCACATGAAATATCACCACTAACAGTCACACAAGACCAACTTCTAAAAGCGCTACTAAAGGCAGAGAATACTGTGTTAATGGATTCTGACAATATCCCAGGATGCGTCTTGAATAGCATGAAGCTTGATTTATTGGGTTCCTATTACAAGATTGCAGACACAGTTTGTCGAATGCATCTTGATCGAACTGACAAGAGTTAAAAGGCAAAATAATGAAGCGGCTTTTCATCAAATTCTTTCCCTGGGAAAGACTTTGCTTGGCCACTTTCGTTACTTTGCCATTTCCAGCACTGTAGTGTGATCTCGGAGTTGGTATATTTAAGTAGGGGGGTGTGGGGGCACAGCACCCCATGTCAGTGGGTGTGGGGGGGAAAGGCCCCCACATTTTGTAATGTTTTAAAGTATTTTTTCTTTGTTTCGGAACAGCGATTATTTTGACGTTGTAAGCTTTCGCTTACATGGGGTCGATTATTTATCGTTCGCTTTTCTAAGCATGTGATAATAAAATATAGACCCAATTTATCCACACCCCTAACAAGACTGTTCAACCTTAGCCTTCATACAGATTTTGTAACAAGTGAATGGAGAACAGCAACAGTTATTTCCCTGCATAACAGGGGACATTTCACACACCCAATTACAGATAGATAAGTCTGACCATCTTCATATGCAAAGTCTTGGAAAAAATGATCTTGGAATTAATCAGTAAGGACATAGGGACACTCAAACCACTTTATACATCTCATTTTGGTTTCTTCAAAGGTAGGTCATTCTTATTCATCTTGGTGAACTTTTTTGAAAAGATCACCAGAACAATGGGCAAAGTTAAAACAGTGCATACTGTCTAGCTCAACCTTTCCAAAGTTTTTGACATTAAGCCCCACTCATGCAGAGTAGAAATGTTTAATAAACTATTAATGAACCCCTTTGTCACTGGCTGGATTGCTAACTGACTCATAGATAGGCTGCAGGAGCTCAAAACTGAGGAAGCTATCTCCACAAACAGACTAGTTACCATGGAGTCCCCAGGTTCAGTGCCGTGACCTCTTATGTTCAGTATCTACTTTTCCAAAGTAAAAGCCAATACCAAAGGCCTCTGGCTAACTAAATTTGCAAAAGACTGTAAGCTACAAACAGTGATCAAATCCCCAAAACACTCAGCCTTCCTACAGGAAGGCTAGTCCCAGACAAATAAACAGTGACAAAATCATGGATTGAAACTAAATGTCAAATAATTGCATTATTGTCTTCTTTGGAAAGTCAGCTCTGACAGGGAACTACCACATTGATGACACACCCCTAAGAGTTTACCCAGTAGTTCTGGATTTGGGAACTTATGTTGACAGGGACCTGACCTTTGACCAGCATGTCCACTGTGGTCAGGAAGTCCTTCTTTACTGAGAAACTTACAAACAAGGGGATTGTTTCTAGGTCCAGGGATATTGTGTAACCCCTTTATCAGCCTTGATTAGGTCAATCCTTGAGTATAATGCCCCTTTTTTCAATGAGCTGTCCGGGCACATGCAACAACTTGAATGCCTGAAAAGATACCTTACAAAAAGAAAACAAGGCCTAAAATTATGACTTGCATGGACCGCCTCAAAGCCGTATCACTGTATTTGGTCTCTTCCAGACTGCAAAGAGGTGACTTGTATCTAGCATGCAAGGCATCCTCCAACCCATTATAGATGGACTCACTTTTCTACAAGTCAAACGGTAACAGAAACACATGACCCAGGGATTTAAACCTCTTGTACAACATTAAAGAATGGATTGTAGAGACAAGTACTAACTCTGTTAACATATCCCTTCTAACAGCACTACTTCTTTATAAGTAGTTACATTCCTAGCTGCAACTCTCACCACGGAAGTATTATTAACGATGCACTACTTTGCCTAAGTGATTCTCCCCGCTTAATTTCCTAACTAATGTTATGTTCCTCCACATATATACATTCAACCATATATTTATCTATATTCAAGTGTTTAAAGTCTTTTATTTGATATTATGTATATATTTTTGTTTTTACATTTTTATCCTGTAAATGTGTTAGCACTTATTTTTTTTTTCAATTTTGTTTATAATTTCTAATGCGTATTGTGATAATTTGTATGTAAGCTTAGACTGGAGTTTTTCTCCCTGGGCCTCTGCTGAAAATGGGCACTGTCCCAGTCGGACCATTCTGGTAAATGAATGTAAAATAAAATAAAATAAATAAATGAAAGTATATCTCACAGAGACTGCCACTATTCTGGAGCAGACTCTCCAGCCACTAAAAACAAAATTCATCCCTAACCACATTAAAGTGCAACTTGGATCAATGAATGGAAAATAGGAAATTTACCCAGAGACTCCTCCTATATTACTAGTAGACAGAGGTAACTCATTAAGGCTTAATTCCAATTTTGAAGTCATTATTAGTAGTAATATATAAATATAGGTCTTGGAAAAGTTAGGTGAATCTAAACTCCAATAGGACAGGTTAATTTTAAGCACTAAATGGGATAACTGGTTAAGCCTAAAATAGCAGTTAGCCTGGTACTAACCTATGAGCCTACAAACATTTTTTTGGTTAATCAGAAGGTTATTTTGATTGGGTTATTGACAGAGATCTGAGAAGGATTGTTGGAACTAAACTTGTATGGTGATAGGACTTCTGCTTGTTTGAAGTAAAAGATTTTCATCTGCATAAGGAGTGAGCTTGAGATGAGCCAAGTTTTCAGTAATGTCATTAATGAATTAAAAAAAAAGAGTAGGGAGCCTAAAACAGTGTCTTGGGGCACTAGTAACTGAAGAACCTTAGTGGATAGTTGGTTTTAGGAGAGAACTTATAGCGACCCTCCATCAAAGTAGCTGTGGAACCAGTCTATAACATTTTTCTCCAATTAAATTTGTCTAATTTGGCCAACTGCAGTTCATGACTGACAGTTTCAAGGGCATGTGTCATACACACAAAAATGCCTGCTGTTATGAGGCCATCATTCATGTTAGTGTAGACAGTGTCAGTCACTAACAGCAAAGCCATAAAGGTGCTAGAACCACTTTTGAAGACATATCATCTATCAGAGAGAAGTCAGTGGCTATTAATGTGATTTAAAAGCAGCTTGTACAGACGTTTTTATTAATATTGTAGCAATACGACAAAAGGTAGGGGCAGGGCAAAATTGTTATTTCAGCATGGGAGAATAGCAGATCAGCCTTATTGATACCATAAAGTTCGGGTCAGCATAAATACTAACAGCGTACTGTCCACTAGCCTCCCAGTATCTACAGTCGTGTTGATAAGACAGTGCGCTGAGGACAAACAATAGTGGCTTATAATTAGAGGAAGTGCATGGAGGGAAATAAGGCAGTTTGTTAGTAGGAGAACTTAGTAATGGGAGAAAAATACCAAAATATTGGAACAAGTCTGGTTAAATAACACTTTAATTAAAAAGAAACCAATAAATGATAAAAAAAACAAAAAAAAATGAAGACTAGTGTTGCCTCACAGCAAGATGTTCTCCCGTTCGATTCTTGACTGGAGCACCTTCTGTGTGGAGTCTGCATGTCCTTCCCGCGGTCGAGTGGTGTTTGAAAGACATGCATGAATGGGTATGCCTTCGTTGAAAGTTGGGCGTCGGGCTGGCACCTCGGCACCGTAGAAATCTACTGCCAATCTTTAGCAGACCGGAGTTCCGCTGTGGTGACCCCTAACCGGGAAAAGCCGAAAGAAGAACAACAACAGTGTGATATAAATTAACAATGATAAATAGCATGATAGCCAAATATAAATATGAACAGGAAAACTTCTACTGAAAAATAAAATAACATTTAAGGTAAATGAGTGGTGCAGTGGTTAACATTGTCACCTCACAGCAAGAGGTTCTCTGGTTCAATTCCTTGCTGGGGTGCCTTCTGTGTGGAGTCTGTATGTCCTCCCTGTGTTCATGAGGGTTTTCTCTGGGTGATCCAGTTTCCTCCCACAGTATAAAGACATGCATCTGGAGTGTTTCTCCCTGGGCCCCTGCTAAAAATTGGCTTCTTTTAAGTCAGACTTTCCCAGTAAACAAATGTTAAATAAATAGTAATGTTTAAGATGAATATGAATAATAAATTAAACAGAATATACTATCTAGAATGAAAGTCAAGCTGGCCAGTCTAAAATAAAGGATAAACAGGACAGCCAAGTGTTTCCTTTGATGAAATCAAAAATACCATGAAGACTTTTCTGTTTGTAGTTTATTGAAAGTGATTCTGAGAAATGGAACTCCAAGGAGAAGTAAACCAGAATGGGTTTAAGACTAAACTGGAATATCTTTTGACACATACAAAACTGGAGCAGTAGACAGCCAAAGTAAAAGTTTTAGTAACAGGCAGCCTTTAAAACAGATGAATTAAAATGGTAGACTGGGTTATGGCATAACTAGTAGCTGAAAAAAAGCGTACAGTAAGAAATTTCCACAAAACTCCATGTGGCAGTACAGAAACACAAATACACATGCGTGCGTGCACACACACACACACACACACACACACACACACACACACACACACACACACACACACACACACACACACACACACACAAGTGCAATTGTGCATACACACACACACACACACACACACACACAAGTGCAATTGTGCACACACACACACACACACACACACACACACACACACACACACACACACACACACACACACACACACACACATGCAATTGTGCATACACACACACACACACACACACACACAAGTGCAATTGTGCATACACACACACACACACACACAAGTGCAATTGTGCATACACACACACACACATGCACACACACACACACACACACACACACACACACACACACACACACACACACAAGTGCAATTGTGCATACACACACACACACACACAAGTGCAATTGTGCATACACACACACACACACGTGCAATTGTGCATACACACACACACACACACACACACACAAGTGCAATTGTGCATACACATACACACACACACACACACACACACACACACACACACACACACAAGTGCAATTGTGCATACACACACACACACACACACACACAAGTGCAATTGTGCATACACACACACACACACACACACACAAGTGCAATTGTGCATACACACACACACACACACACACACACACACACACACACACACACAAGTGCAATTGTGCATACACACACACACACAAGTGCAATTGTGCATACACACACACACACGTGCAATTGTGCATACACACACACACACACACACACACACAAGTGCAATTGTGCATACACACACACACACACACACACACACACACACACACACACACACACACACACACAAGTGCAATTGTGCATACACACACACACACACACACACACACACACACGTGCAATTGTGCATACACACACACACACACACACACACACGTGCAATTGTGCACACACACACACACACACACACACACACACACACACACACACACACACACACACACACACACACACACACACACATCAAACATCATTTCCTGTTTCAAGTATTTCCTATTTAAGTCCAAAACTCAGGACATACCACTCATGGGCAGTGAAAGGGCAAAGAAGAAAGAAAGCTGGTCAGGTATAAACTTCATAGGCTTGTTATTTTAACCTTACTCATGGTCAATTACTCTAATGTTGTACTCGTGCATACCAGATCATTGTCAAATGGGACCATAGGCAGCCTCCCGCGGCGTCCCCTACTTAAAGCACACTAAACTTTCAGCAATCTAAGCAATCCATCTACATGGGGTGGAAGTAGCACTTACAACTGTCTACACCAAACGTAAGTGTAGTACCTATAGTTCTACTAACACTGCTTTCAAATCTTGTAGCACCAACACTGCTAAGGAAAACAGACTTCACATGAACAGCAGTAAACTTCTCTTCCCTTCAAACTCACAATATGTTGAAAATGCACTGAAACTTCTGTCATACCTCTCAACCTCTTAGCTAAGAAATCTGGACATATTCTAAGATAATGGGAGGGCAAAGGCCCAAAATCAGGGACACATTCTAATTACTACTCTTATAAACTTAGAAATTTGTTGGAATAACATGTTTTACATCAGCATACATTTTACGATGGATATAAAATCTGCAATCCAAATCTCTGCCTTTATTTAGAGACTTCAGTCCTTAAAGATTTACCAGAAAGCCACATGTTTTATGAGGAACAGACCAAAATATGAGTCAAAAATCTGGACACTGAGCAAGTTAATCAACTAATCTGCCATCCCTAACTAGGGCATTATACACACACACACACACACACACACACACACACACACACACACACACACACACACACACACACACACACACACACACACACACACACATATATACACACACACACACACACACACTCATGCATGCACACACACACACACACACACACACACACACACACACACACACACACACACACACACACACACACACACACACACACACACACACACACACACACACACACACACACATATACATATACCCTACCCACCTACCTACCTTACCTGCATCTCTAGAATGAACCTCTGCCTCATTTTGTCTGAAGAATAGAATGAAATTTGAACTCAAGCAGCTTTAAACTGCACATGTGCAGAAAAGAAGCAGCAGTAACACCTATGGGTGCAGCGACACGCACAGGCACCACAGTAAAGAAGAATCCTGTTAAAAATAAACAGACAAGTCATTGTTTAATTAAAAAATACATGTTGTGGTAGCCCCCTGACAAGTGCCCCCTCCCCCAGTCAATGGGCCCTAGGCACCTGCCTAAGTTGCCTATTGCTGGATCCTGCTTTGATCAGGTCTCTTTGTGGTGCATATCTATGATGAATTCTCTGTCTCACTATCCAGTCAGAGAAACTCCCTTTTTTAATTTCTCCAAATCTTTTGGGTTGGTAATACTATTATGACAATGGACCACATTCCTAAGTCAAAGTATGATTAAAGTTCATAAAATTAGTATTGTTTCAGTCTTTGATGTCAGCCAGTAGTGCTTTTCGCAGCATTCACAATGTGCCCAGTAATTACTTCTTCTGCAATTCGTACAGAGTTACATGGATTGGTTAGATTTCTAAATACGATTGTAGACTCTTTTTTTTATAAGACCTGTTGCTCCTACTACTATTGGAACTCTCTAGGTATCTTTCTTCCACATTGCTCTTATTTTTGCCTGTAGATCCTGATATTTTATGACTTTGTGTCTCTCTGTATACTAGACACTGTAGTCACTGGGTGTGACGATTTCATTGATCAATGCTACTCTTGTCTTCTTTTCTTGGACCACTATATCTGGTTTTCTAGCATCTCTCTTTTGAACTGTTGGTAATAGATGATCCCATGTGATGTAGACTACATCATTTTCTATGATGCTTTGTGGCTCATGTTTCCAGTGCTTTTCAGCCACTTCAGTACTATAATATCGATAGAATACCAAGTGCAACAGTCTTGCCACATTATTATGCCTTTCAGTATACAGTCCTTCTGCTATTAGTATGTTGCAAGCAGCAAGAAGGTGTGTGACTGTTTCCAATTTGGTTTTACAAAATATTTGTCTGTTTCTCCCACATGTTCAATGGACTTTGTAAACCAACGTGTACACAGCCCACTGTATTGGGCTGCCAATATTAACCTTTCATCTCTTGGTTTGCATTTGCCTCTCCTCAACCACTCAACCATTCCTGCAATAGTTCTTGATCAACATGAGGTTCTTCCAAAAGTTTTCTATACTTGCAACTATATTTATGCTCACCTTATATTCTTTCTTTTGTTTTTTGCCGCATTCAGTTGCTGCCTGATTTTTATCTAACTCTGGTTTGATTTCCATTCCTGCTTGATGCCAACATGCTTCTGCTAGAGTAAGCAGAGAAGTCATCTTAGATTTATTCTCCTCATGTTTGAAAACATTTCCTACATGTGGGTCTTGTGAGGTCAGCAGATATGTGTGGAGTCCCACAACTGCAGATCTAAAAATATAATCAGTTTCAAGGAGGCCCATCCAACCTTTAGAATGGGGACTATATAATCTTGGTATGCACTAATTTTTATAAATCATTTGGTGAACATGAAGCATCCTTCTTGTTTTAATATCTAATCCAAAACTGTAAGTTAGGACAGGAAGAGCAATTTGGTTTATAGCCTGGATTTTATTCATAGATGTCAATGCTGTTCTTAGGATTAATTTAAGTCTTCTGAAGTATTGCTTACTAAGATGTATTTGCATTTGTTCATGTTTTATTGTTGATCCTTCATCAGCTCCCACATATTTACACTCCTTCTTGCTCAAGTTATTTTATATCACATTCTTGTCTCAAGCTGTTTTCCTGGTGTTTCAGTTTTTCTGCTTTAAAGGTTGCTTTTGCACATTTATCAAGACCAAATGGCATTCTTATATCATCTAAAAATATGTTGACAACTTGCAGTTGTGCTTTCAGTTCCTCATCTAATGAACTCTGCAGTTTTAAATCATTGACAAAGAGAAGATGAGACGTCTTTACACTTTGTTGTTTTCTAGGAGCCAAATTATAGCCATGGCCTAAGCTGTTAAGTAGACAGCGTAATGGGTTAAGGGCCAGACAGAACAGTGGCAGTGACAGAGAGTCACCCTGGAATATCCCCCTTTGAATTTTTATCCCTGGGATAATAATTTGTTCTTTATCATGGCTTAATTGGAAAGTGGTCTGCCACTGTTTCATGGTCACTGTAATGTAGGTGATTAGTGTAGGATGCATCTTATACATTTTGAGCACTCTTTTATCCATGAATGTGGGATACTATCAGGTTTTTTTTTTGTTGTCTATCCATGCCATACTTAGATTCTCCCCCTTTTTACAGTTCTCCACTATTACTTTATTTAACAACAAATGATCCTTTGTTCCATATGCCTTTCTTTTTTTTGCCCTTTTGTTCTACTGCCATAATTGAGTTTTCTTCTAAATGACTATAAACTCTGTTAGCATCAGTTCCCATGTATAATTTATATGTCATCAGAAGGGAAGCTATTGGTCTAATTTTTAGGGTAGCTTGCAGGTTCACCCTTAAGTAGGAGCATTGTTGCCCTGTTGTTAACCAGGCTGGTGTCTGTTCGGGGTGCGTATATAAATAGTTATTCATGGCTAAATCACTGTGCAAAGATGTTAATACTTTCAGCCAAAAGTTAGGTAATGCATTTGGGCCTGGGGTTTTCCAATTAGAGGCTTTTCTTAACTTTGTTTCAATCTCTCTGGCTGTTACTTAATCCCATTCCATATCCTATACCTTTAAACATCTTATTCTTTCTTTAACTTCTTCTATCTATTTAGCATCATTGTTATGTTTCACAGGATCTTCATAGATACTTCTCCAGAATTTATCTATGTCTTCTTTTTTGGTGGTCTTTCAATTCCTTTTACCTTCTTTTTCAATTCTCTATAAAACTTTTTGGGTCATCAATAAATTGCTTATTTTGTACTTTTCCTTTATATTTATCTTTGTATGTTCTAGGTTTTTCCGCCTGTGCTGAAATTTTTAGTTTTTTTATTTGTGATAGTGCATGATAGATCCTGGTCTGTTCTAGTAATGCGCATTGCTTTAATCACATCTTTTTTCAAAGTATTTTGTTGATCTGTTCCCTCTTCTATACTCTTCTAACTATGACACTTCTTGTCTTAACTGCTTTATAGTTTTCTCTATTTGATATTTCCATGATGGTATTCGATTTCTCCCCTTCCTTTCCATCACTACCCTGTGCTCCTGTGGTAGAACTTTATCAGTTATTAATTTAGCCCACAATAATACATCCTGTTTACTTCTGTTATACCGCATGGATCTCTATGGACAGTTGTAATTACTATGTTCATTTGTTTTATCAGATTTCTGACTTTTTGGGTTTTATTAACCTTCTGCAGTCTAATTTTTCAGTGATCTTGATATATTTGTTTGTCTATTAAATCAAGCAGCTATTCTCTTAGCTCATTTTTTTCCATACTGAGGGTATATCCCTTGTTTTCCATTTCCTGCAGGCATTCTGTAGAAAGGTCTATAGCATCTTCCTGTGGCACATTCTCTTCAATTTCATCCTGTGTCATCTGTTACTCTGTCATATGGAAACTCACTGCCATGTCACTCCTCAACACTGACTGCATCAGAGTTTCCAGAGATCCCTGTTCCTTCCCTTGTTGTCCAGCTGCAAGTGAACATTTATACTGGTTTCCTGTGGAAGGCTGCAAAATATCTTCATATGGCACCTGACCAATTGCTTCCTGTTCCACTGGTTTCCCCTTAATTTAGATATCTATTACTCTATCCTGTCGTGGTGTTTCTGAATTACATTTTCTACACTGAATCCTTCACTTTGCAGGTACTCCATGACCTCAGTTTCTATTTCTTTAACTTTTCCATTACGGATCTCCTTTTCCTCTTCATCTTATTTTGTATTGTAGTTTTCCATGTCTGGATTCCGTTGTCTGTGTTTCTCTTCGAATATCTTTGGTGCTGCTCTTTTTGTATTAGTTGGTTTTGCTTTCTCCTTTGCATAAATATGACACCGTATTAAATCTCTTCTCCTTTCCCACGTCCATATTTCTTCTTCGGATGTCTCCTCATCTTCCTGTTTCTCTCTGCTTTGGGGACTCACTCCTGCTGTGATGTAACCTGTGTTAGACCTTCTACATGAAATACTTCACTCTACAGGCACTCCATAACTTCAACTTCTATTTTTTAACTTCTGCTTTACTATCTTCTTTTCTACTTTCCATCTTTGTGATATTATTTTTTTATTGTGAAATTTTCCATATCCAGATGTCTTTGCCCTTATTTCTCTTCAAATATCTCTGGGGCTGCCTTCTTTATATTGATTAGTTTGGCTTTCTCCTTTGCATAAACACTGCACCATATCAAATCTCTCTTTCCTTCCCATGTCCATATTTCTTTTTATACTTTTCAAATACCTCCTGGTTTTGTTGTTTATATTTTCGCACTTCCTCAGATACTTCTTTTTTGAAGCAGATCAAATCTCCTTGATTTATATACTGTTTTTCATAAATCTGCTGTATTAATAAACACAGATTTTCATTTGAAGCTTCTGACAGTTTTTCTTGCGGAAGTATTTTTCTTTCCTCTAATTTATCTCGTAATCATTTTGTATATCTTGTGTCTGGAAATTCTGTTTTGTTTGCATTATAATAACAATACATAATTTCTTTCTTATCCTCAATAGTGCACTTTATCATCTTTATGGCTCTTCTTTGGCCTATCAGTTTTGTGATTTTTGTGGACTGCTACTTCCTTCTACAATGGGGGGGGGGGGGGCATCCTTCCCCTGGGCCTAGCACCAGCATAGGAATGTTTCTGTATTTTGAGGATTCTACACTGTCATCTTTTCCAGTCCTGGCACCAGTGCGGCCTACCAGAATCGGGCAGTTTTTTATCCTGGGTCTTCTGTACCCTGTTATCTTTTTTAGTTTTTGACCTACTTCTGTCCATGATATATGCTATATAAATACAGTCTATATATCAATGTCGCCTTGGTGAAAGTTTGTGGAAACAGGGTCCACCTCGCGAAGGTACTCACCAAGACTTGAGGATGAATTCAGTTTCAGCACTACTACTCCTCTTTGCTTACTCACTTTTCATCTCTCCATTCGGAACCTAAACTCCCTTTAAGAAATGTTGCATGCTGCCTCAGGTTTCCTGTCCAAATGGAGGGTTCACAGTTAATTGCATTCTAAAAGGGAATGTTTCATAACACAATTCTGATTTCCTAAAATGTCAGGTTTAGCATGGAACTGCAGAATGACCTGCAGAAATGATAGATGCTCACCACTTTGTTCCCATAGCCATATATATCATTTCTTTAGTTTGCTTAGACAGCAGTATTATATATTATATAAATTATTATAAACTATTGTATAAATTATTATAAATTGTAGTTTTTGTTTCACATCAAAGTCTAGCAGTACAAGCTCTTATGAGTTCTTATGTAAGTACACTGTATTCGTTTCTTTTCTTTCCCCGTATTCCCTTTTTGATTTATTTCGTCCCATCCATGCCCTATCATCACAATGTACCATATAAGTTGTATTGACTCATCATAATCTTTGTGCTTTTGAAATGCCAAGTCTTGACAGTCCCCATCTCATGGCTTAACTAAATCCTCCCGTAATACTTATTCACCATCCTTATTCCAACATTTGTCATTACACACACTCTGTTGTTGCAAATCATTGAACCACACTCATTTTTACTTTTTTTGTTATGCACAGAAATGTTTTCCCACTAGAACTAGAAATTAACTGTAGTAAACACCACCACATAAAATCATTAGTAGTACACACCGTCTCCAAGGCAGCTAAAGTCTGTTTAATCACAATGCAAAGACAGCTTTAGACAATTCTTGTGGTGCGCCACTATCCTGAATGATTACAGTGATTCCTATGACCGCTACTTATTGATAAGGTATTCTCTGATTAATGTAAGGTTTTCTAGCCTTAGTTCTGGTCAGTTACTCTGATGCTTTATTCGGTGTCTATGAGTGGTACATATCCATGAGCAGTTTTCTGTATGACCACAGTTTTTTCCACCCTTAAACATGGTATGATGTCTTCCAACCTTATGCATGGTTCATTACCATACCATGATGATTTACTGTGATTGCCGTGAACGCCATGTGTCCATGAGAAAGCCTTTAATCTAAAGTCATTTTTTTCAACCTTACTTATGTTCCATTACCTCAATGGCTTGTCCTGATTTCTATGAGAGGTACATATCCATGAGGAATTCTCTGCGTAATCTTGTTTTCTTTTTTTCACTTTAGCTGCTAATCATCAAGCTAGAAACATATCCTCATGTCCTGATTTTCGTTCATAAACGTGTACTAGTTTCTGTAGTTGCTCCAACATAGAACTTCAATGTGTTCAGCACTTTTGGATTTGTCTCCCAGGAACCTCACACTATGATAGCATCATTACTTTTCTAATGCTAGACAGTTTTACTTTCGTAACTTGTCAATCATTTGTATGTTTGCATCATATTTTACTGTAGTGCATTCTTTACTGTAATGTACGTTAAGTTCTTCATGGCTTAATAAACAGAGTAGATAGTGTATGTTTTCTTTCTGAACAAATATATCATACATTTTTATGTATGAAGCAAAACTTAGCATATATATTTCCTGGTTAACCTGGTTAAAAACTGCAAAAAACTACTTCTACTACTACTAATAATAATAATAATAATAAAAATAAATTAAGTTGGCATCAAGTAGTTGTTCAGCTTATCTTAAATTCTCCTGATTTCTACCCTTTCTTTGCTTATTTCTTAACTCTTAACTCCTAACACATACAGCAAAACTATCCTTTACCTAAAAAGACCACACCATATTACCAAAATGAGAGTACATAAAAAAGATTAGCTGAATCCTGTTTGCTCTGAAAGTTGTCTAAGGTGCAAGCAAGATGTAGCTTTAGTTCACCCTCTTTTTTTAATATGCTGTCAGTCAACTGGATTGAGAGGAATAGCTGTGGTGCAGATGAAAGCAACTTGCCCACCAACTTTATTTGCTTAGTTTAAAGTCTAGTATTAATGTTTTGTTTGGATTTGTGGGAAATACATTACAATATTTATTTATTTATTTATTGATGTATTTTATTTGTTTATTTAAGTATGTATGTATGTATGTTAAGTATGTATGTTTGTATTTGTTTATTTTATTATGGTGGCAGTCATCCAGATCGGGGGGGTCTAGCTATGCTATGGGTGAAGAATGTTGCTCACTTCATTTACAAAAATGAAGTTACGGATTTAAGGGCTGATGTGGATTTTTGTGTAAATAAGCCGGCATATTTACTCTCATGTTTCATATGTTGGCTGGTTACCAGATATGAAGGACAAAGTTGTACGGTTGATGAAGGCACCTTTTCTTCTTCAGTTCTTCAGTTTAAAGTCTGGCATTGTGCTGGTGGGAATTTACAGTGGATATAAAAAGTTTACACACCCCTATTAAAATGCCAGGTTTTTCTGATATAAAAAAATGAGACCACAATAAGTCATTTCAAAACTTTTCCCACCTTTAATGTGACCTATAACCTGTACAATTCAATTGAAAAAGAAACAAATCTGTTAGGAGAAAATATATTAAAAAAATGTACAATAAGCTGGTTGCATAAGTGTGTACACACTTAAAATAATACTTTGTTGAAACACCTTTTGATATAATTACAGCATTCAGTCTTCTTGGGTAGGAGTCTATCAGCATGTCACATCTTGACTTGGCAATATATGCCCACTCGTCCTTGCAAAAGCACTCCAAATCTGTCAGATTGCGAGGGTATCTCTTGTGCACAGCCCTCTTCAGGTCATCACACAGATTTTCTATTGGATTTAGGTCTGGGCCATTCCAAAACTTTCATTTTCTTCTGGTGAAGCCATTCTTTTGTTGATTTGGATGTATGCTTGCGGTCATTGTCATGGAGGACGGTGAAATTCCTCAACATCTTCAGCTTTCTAGAAAATGCGTGAAAGTGACTGGTATTTGGAACTGTTCATAATTCCCTCAACCTTGAATAAAGCCCCAGTTCCAGCAGAAGAAAAGCAACCCCAAAGCATGATATTGCCACCACCATGCTTCACTGTGGGGGTGGTGTTTTTTGGTGATGTGAAGTGTTGTTTTTGCGCCAAACGTAACTTTTGGAATTGTGGCCAAAAAGTTTAACCTTGATCTCATAAGACCATAACACATTTTCCCATATGCTTTTGGAAGACTTGATGCATTGTTTTGCAAATTTTAGCTAGGCCTGGATATTTTTCTCTTAAGAAAAGGCTTCTGTCTTGCAACCCTGCCCCATGGTCCAGACATATGGGGAATACGGGAGAATGCTGTCACATGTAGTACACAACCAGTACTTGCCAGAAATTCCTGCAGCTCCTTCCATGTTGCTATAGGTCTCTTGGCAACCTCGCTGCCCACTTTTCATCTTGTCTTTTCATCAGTTTTGGAGGGACATCCAGTTCTTTGCAACGTCACTGTTGTCCCATATTTTCTCCACTTTTTGTTGACTGTCTTTACTGTGTTCCATGTTATATCCAATACTGTGGACATTTTTTTTCTACCCTTCTCCTGACTGATACCTTTCAACAATGTGATCCCTTTGATGCTTTGTAAGCTCTCTGTGAACCATGGCTTTTGCTGTAGCAGGCAACTGAGTAAATGTCAGGAACATCATACTAGGATAGCTGAATGTTATTTGGGGTTAATCAGAGTCTCTTTAATTGATGGCAGGTGTGTACCCAAGAAGACTGAATGTTGTAATTAAATCAAAAGGTGCTTCAACAAAGTATTAGATTAAGGGTGTGCACACACAACAAAGTATTAGTTTAATGGTGTGCACACTTATACATGGCAACAATGGAAACAAACCCCCATAAATAACAACTGCACCTGCTTTATAAACTTATGTAACCTACCCAAGAAGTCCATCCAAAGACACAAAAGGATTCTACAAATAAAGGAACAAATTATTCTTTTACATTCCCCAAAAGATTTCTGAAAAGAAGTTAACCTTCTTACAGGAAGAAAAGCCCTCATAACACCTTCTCTACAAACACTATTTAGTGTGGCACAACAAATCTTTTTTCAGAAGATTTCCTTAAATAATTTAGCAAACTCCCATCAGTAAACTCCAGACCCCCCACTGATCATGAATCTCCCACCTCACCACCATTCATTCCCCCTTCCATTTCATACATATACATCCCAAAGACATATTTAGTTTTCTTGAAAATGTTCCCACCAGAACTCCTCCTGGAACTGATAACTTAAACTCCTGGTTCATATATCAGTGGTATATCATTCTCTTCCCCACATATATATTCATTGTCTCACACAAAACATCATGCCACAGATTTGGAAAACTGCTCTAATTAAACCCCTCCCAAAGCAAACTGACCTAAAATAATTCTTTCATTTCCATCCAGTTTCTACCCTCCCAACTTTGGGCAAATATTTAATAAAGATGACATATATCCAACTCACTCTTTCTCTCTTTATATGCAGCAGTACCATCTGCTGTCCTCTAAACAACATGAATTCTGGTCTGGACAAAGTACTATGACATCACTTTGATCCCTAACTTATGAAATTCTGCAAGACTGATAAAGGCATTTGAATTCATTGACCACTATTGTCTTCAAAACAAACTAACTGAAATCAGTATAATTTCAGATACCACTCCCTTGGTTTTAAACTGACAGACACTTCAGATGAAAATAGAATCCCCTATTCAGAATCTCCACCTATTTCCAAAGTATACCACATGGATACATTCTTACCCCTTCCTATGTTTATAGGGTGACCTATCCCATCTCCTATTCATTCACTCATAGGTTCATATGTTCATAGGTAGGTACTAGGCTATCTGCCCGAGGGCATTTATAAGCCTAGCCAGAGTGTGCCGGCTTTCACCACCCCATTGATAATTAACTGATCCTTTGTCAAGCAGAGCCAATTAAGTGATCCCAGGGGTGTATTTTCTGTTACCCATCCACTCGTCAAGGTTTCTCTTGAAGAGTGTTAGTGAGGGGCTCTGCCTGATGTAATTTGGAATTTTGTTCCAAAGCATGGTGAGCCTCTATGACAGAAATCTATCCCTCCAGCATGCTCTATTTATTGTTGTGGTGAGGTTTAGTTCACTAGAGCACGTGGCTCGCAGTGACTTGGATTTCTTTAGGTGGAGCATGAACATCAATTCTGAGTTGGATATGGCTTTGTAAGTCAGGCAGAGATCACCTCTGAGTAAGTGATATGCCACTGAGTACAGCCGGAGTTTTTTCAGTTGGGCTGCATGGGACATATGTTTAAGGCCAGTAATCCTCTTGGTGAGGTACTTTTGTGGTCTTTCCAGCTGTTGGAAGTGTCTTGTGAGGTACATCCAAAATGGGGCATAGTACTCTAAGATGGGTCTAATGAGTGATGAGTAGAGGGGCATTATAACCTCTTTATTTCTAGATGCGAACCCTTCAGTAATTAGATGGGCCACATAGAAGGATTTCTTAACTACATTGGCAATATGATTGTCAAAGGAGAGATTATTATCTACCTGGGTCCCCAGATCTCTTATTACCTCTTCTGTATTAAGAGGCTGACACCTATGTGGTAATTTGTGGGTGTTTTATTTTTCCCAAACGGGATGACTATGCATTTTTTGGCATTTAGCTTTAGGCCATGACTTTGACACCAGGTGTCCGTCTCAGTAAGGCCCTTTTGGAGAATGTCCGTGTCAGCCGGAGAGTCAATTATGGCTCCCAGTTTGCAGTCATCGGTGAACTTGGTTAGCCATAGTCCTCCTGTGCTTGCCTGTACTTCTGAGAAATATATGCTGAACAGTAGGGGTCCCAGGACCGAGCCTTGCGGGACACCACTTGTGGCTGGTTTAGAGTCGGACCCGGAGCCCGCTATTCTTACTGTGTGAGTTCTGTCTGTAAGCCAGTTGGCAACCCATCTCATGACGTAGGAGTTTATGTTAAGGCTGGTGAGTTTTTCTGTAATACTCGAGTGGGGAATGGTGTTGAAAGCCTTGGCGAGGTCAAGGTAGGCTGTGTGAACCACCTTTCCCTCGTCTATGGCCTTGGTGACTGTCTCAAAGAAGTCAACCAGGTTTAGTAGGCATGATCTGCCCTTAACAGAGCCGAACTGGGTTGGGTCAAGTGTTTGAAGGTTTCCAATGTCTTTTTTAATGAGTTCCATGATGATGTGCTCCACAGCCTTGCAGACCAGGCTAGTCAGGCTTATGGGGCAATAGTTACCAGGGTCAGTTGTGGCCCTTCCTTTGTGGAGAGGAATAACCATTGCTGTGCACCATTCTATGGTCACATAGCCTGGTGAGAGGCTGAGGTTGAACAGCGTGTTTAGGTGGGGGGTTAGTTTGTTCTATAGTTCATGCAAGACGCAGCCTGGGACAACATCTGGTGCCATTGACGCTGTGTTTTTGGCTTTTGAAATGGCTGTTTTCACCTGTGCATCTGTGATTTTTGGGACACTACACTTTTCCAGCATTGTTGTGGACCCTTTTAGAGGTGAAAGGGGGGGTGAAGTTTGCACTGAATCTATCTGCCAGGATGTTGGCGGTATCAGTAAGTTCAGTATATTTTGTGCTATTTTGCACTAGTTCAGTGCATATCTGTGAGTTGCCACTTAAATTCTTAACATAGCTAAAGAAGGCTTTGTGGTTATCTTTTGAATCCTTGGCTATTTTTCTTTCGAAGTTAGCCTTGGATGATTTCATGAGAAACCTTCGTTTCTTACTGATACTGATCAGGGATGTCTTTCTTTCTTGGGATTTGCTTTTTTCTGAACTAGTTTCCTCCTTCTATTGTATAGCCTGTTTATTGCAGGGGTCCAGCAAACTGGTTTCCTTCTCTTAGAGGAGTGAGTATTGGTTTTGCTAGGGATGGCACAATCCATGCATCCTTGTAGGTTCTCATAGAGTGCATTTGTAAAGTTTTCTGCATCTTGGGCAGCATTATCCTTTAGCGTGGGGGCTGTGAAATTTACCTCCTCTGTCTGAAGTAAGGTGAAGTTTGCTTTAGAAAAGTTTTTTACTGTGGTTTCCTTAGTTGGGGTGGTGGTGGGATGTGGACATCCAGAGTGATTAGTTTATGGTCTGATCTAACCAGTGACGGGTTGACCTCTGGTGTGGAACACCTGTCGCCCATGTTGGTAATGACCAAGTCCAATATGTGTTCACCTCTGGTAGGGGAGTTTACCAGCTGATCCAGGGCATTTGAGTTGATGAATTCCAGGAAGCACTGGGCCTAGGAATTTGTACTCGAGTAGTTTTCCCAGTGAATGGTAGGGTAATTGAAATCACCCAATATTAGGGTGTTCGGTAGGACCTTCATGTTTTCCAGTGTCTCCAGAAAGGTGGAGTGGTGGTCCTGGGTCATGGAGCATGATCTGTAGCAGGCCACAATTTGCATTGCAGATTTGTCCAGTGTTAGTTGCACATGGATGATCTCAGAGGTATCATGCTGCGCCATTAACCTGGAGGTGTAGGTGCCCTTGATGAATATGGATACACACCCTCCTTTTGTGCTTCGGTCTGTGTTCTGTGGCCAAAACGTGTGGTATGAGTTGTAGCCCAGTAGTGCTGGGGTGCTCTCTGGAGCCTTGAACCAGGTTTCAGTTACTGCACAGATGTTGACGTTCTCCATACTGAGGAGTGCTTCGAGCACTTGCATTTTGAGATTTAAACTCCTGGCGTTGAGTAGCATAACCCTCAGTTTTTTGCTAATTGTGCTGTTTAAGGAGGTGGGTTTGACTTTTGAGCCTTGCCTAAAAAGGCACTATGGGGGCAGTAAGAGTCTTGGCCAGTATTGGAAAGCTTAGGGGTGATAGGTGCAAGCCATTTCTTGTGAAGCAACAAGGCTTGTCGAGCATGTCGTCCCAGGCTGACAGACACTGGATCCCCTTTTGAATGACACCAGAAGCTTAGCCAATTGTTGAAATTGATCATTTTTTCTTTATACTGAGGTATCATTCTTAGTGAGGGCAGGATGGTACTCAGGGTCAGGGTCATACCAGCCTGGGCTACATGATCAGAGAGCTCTTCCATGTCTCTTTTCATGTAGTCCAGGGAGGTATGTCTCAGGTCATTCACACTAACATGAACAATGATAGAGTCATATATGTATTTGTTCTGGAGTGACCTGAGTGCTTGTGTTATGTGGTGGATTCTGGTTCCCGACAGGCAGCTAACAGTAACCTTCTGCTTGTCCAGACTAGTGAGTGGGACGTCAGTGTGCCTGACTATAGAGTCACCTATTACTAGTGTGTTATGTATGTTATTTCGCCTTAAGGGCTGTGATTGTGCGACACACTGATTTTGTGTTTTATGTGTTGTCTGGTTTGTGACAGGAAATGCAGGTTGTTTGGGTGTCTGCTTTTGACAAACCATGATGCTTTGCCAGAGATGGACTGCATCTGTCTCCCTTGGGCTTCAGGCTCCTGGCAAAGGCTCTTGCCTCCCCCATAGTGCCTTTTTTAGGCAATGCCATGAGGTCAAAATTACCAACATCAAAACGCAAATTAAAGGTCATGCTGCTAAATGCTTAACTCTAAGAATCTAAACATGAAACTGCAATCATTGTAGGCATTCGTAACCCTGGAAGATGATATTTGTGTAGTCACAGAAACCTGGTTCAAAGCTGCGGAGAGCACCCCAGCCATACCAGGTTACTCATCCCATCAATCATTCAGACCCCAAACTGTGGGCAGCAAAGCAGGAGGAGGTGAAGTTGCAATATATATATAAAAGACATACACATCTCCAGGCTAGTTAAACAGTATGATGCACAGAAGACACTCAATGTGCAGTTAACCATTGAGAGGACCCCTATTCAAATGATAACTAGCTACAGGCCCACCTATCTGGACCTCTTCTAATCTATCAAGATTCAACCCTTTACCCTGATCCTGGGTGATTTAACTATCCAACCATAGACTGGAAGAACTACTCATGCCAAACACAAATGCCCAGAGTTTCCTTGATTTTCTCAATGCACATGTCTTGGACCAGTTGGTTGACACCCCCACAAAAGGTGAAAATATCTTGGACTTGGTATTAACCAACATGAGAAACCACTGCAGCATCCGTACAGTGTCATCCTCCCTGATAAGATCCTACCACAAAGTTGTCACTTTTGAAGTCACCATCTCCCCCGACCACCCCCTAGATAGAGTCAAACAAAAAAACTTTTAGAAAGCTGATTGCAGTTTCCTGAGGGAAGGTATAAATACCTTCAAAACTACCTTGCCCTCCATAGGAACTGGTACATATGTCCAAACCTACACCGAAGTACTATATGAGCACTTATATAGATGCATGGATTTAGGAATACCTGAAAGGACAACATCCTCCTCCTCATGGGAGAGTAAACCTGTCTGGTGAACATCTGCAATAAATAAACTCTATAATAAAAGGAAAAACTGCTGTCCAGGACCAAGAAGGAGCATGTACCTAATTGGAAGCAATCTCGCCTTAGTCTGAACAAGCAGATAAGAGCACTAGTAAAATCCTCCAAAGGAAACTTCAAGTCCAAACTGGCCACATATACTAAAGTCAAACACAAGGTTTTCTTTGCATATGTCCACAATCTCAATGGAAGCACCCAGATCTGCTCAGAACTGGTAGTCAAGGACATCACATACACAAAGATCATAGATATAACCAACCTGCTCGCAGACATGTTCAGTGAAAACTTCACCCCTCTATCCAACCCATCAGTAAATCAAGGTATCGCCAGCACCTGACCCCCTCCCCTTATCTCTAGGGAGCAAGTCATCACTGCCCTCTGAAAAGCAAAACATACAGCCTCCATCAGACCAGATGCCATCCCAGGCTGCATCCTACATGAACTCAGACAGGAACTTGCAGCACCATTAGGCACCCTATTCTACCAAAGCCTGAGTACTGACTTCATCCCAGCCGAATGGAAGACAGCCACTGTCATCCCTTTCCACAAAGGTGAGGTGTCCACCAATCCAGGAAATTATAGACTCATTAACCTAACTAGCCTGATCTGCAAGGACATGGAGCAGATTATTATGGACCTCATTAACAAGGACATTGGCAACCTACAAACACTTGATCCCACACAGTTTGGTTTCATCAAAGGGAGGTCATGCCTATTAGATTTGGTTGACTGCTTTGAGACAATGACCAAAACCATCAACAAGGGGAAGATGGTGCACACCACCTACCCTGACCTGGCTAAAGCTTTAGATACTATTCCCCACTTGGGTTTAATAAATAAACTCTCTCAACTAGGCATCAATCCATATGTTTCCAGATGGGTAGCAAACTGGCTCAAGTGATAGAACCCACCTAGTCAAAAAAGGGAATCCACCTCAAGCAGTCGAGAGTGGTGTACCCCAGGGATCGGTTTTAGGGTCTTTATTGTTTGGAATATACTTTTCTGAGGTGCAGGCCAAAACCAGTGGGCTATGGTTCACCAAGTCTGCAGATGACTGTAAGTTGGGCGCTGTGTCATCAGTTCCCCTAGTGATGTGAACATCCTCCAACAGGGTCTAACCCAAACAAATGACTGGTGCCAGAAACATGGCCTCAAACTGAATGCCAAAAAGTGCATCAACATCCCCTTTGGGGAGAGTGATGTCCCCACAAATGATCACATTAGTAATAAGGTCCGAAGCACGTAATCAGTTGTGAGGGATTTGGGCACCCAGGTTGATAGCAAACTGACTTTTGACCACCATATCGCCTCCTTTGTATGGAAAGCTTTCTACATGGCCAGTCTCATTAGGAAGGTTATCTCATCCAGGGAAAGGTGGTGATATCATCCAGTATTATTCTCTTATAAAACCCAATATTGAGTACAATGCCCCTTTTGTCATGTATCTCACAAAGCACATCCAGCAGCTGGAGAGACCACAGAGGTTCCTCACCAGGAGAATCCAGGCCCTCAAACATCTATCCTACACAGATAGGCTAAAGGCCCTGTCCCTCTATTCAGTCTCCTACAGACTCCTCAGAGGTGAACTCTGTCTGGCATACAAAGCAATCTCAGACCCTGCCTTGATGGGAGTGCTGCATATCTGCAAGTCAGGCTCCACTCGAGTAACTTACACACATGACCTCAACCTGGTCTGTGTCATCAATAGGACTTATTGGCAGGACAGGTTTGTGTCCCAGAGACTCCCCCTTCTGTGGAGTAGACTCCCACTCCACATCAGGCAGAGTGCCTCATTAATGTTTTTTAAGTGCAATCTGGATAACTGGATGGGGAAGAGAAAATACACCGCTGGGATTCCATCTACGTCCCTGCTGGACAGGGGCATTGGATGCTGACTTGTCAGAATATGGGCTAAATACTTGGCTAGGCTTGTAAGGGCCTTGGGGTCAATAGCTTAGTAACTTCCTATGATCCTATGCTGATGAAATGGCCATTTAGTGATTAGGTCACTCTCACACTAGCATTCAAAGCAAACTGCAGTCAGACTTCCTTGAGCTCCACCAATGGCTCATAAACCATAAATTACTTCTCAAACCCTCCAAAATGAAAACTATGCTTTTTGGATCTCCACATTAAATTCACCAAGCACCTGACTCTTTAACTATACCTGACTTAAACAACTATTCCACAGAGACAACCTCCACCTTCAAATACCCAGGCTTATGGCTTGATCAGTTACTAAATGCCCATTTCCACAACAGGCAAAGTGAGAGCCAAAATAAATTCCCTCCTCTTCTAGGCCAAAAAGATCTCTGATTTTTATCTCAATCAGCCAGAGCAGACATTGGCAAAGGAGTTCTCCTTTCTCAGCTTGAATATGAACTACCCATTTTTGCATCTACATCCAACAAAAAAAACAAACAACAAACATTGCCACAATCCATACAATCTCTAGCAGCATATGGAAGTGAATTGCAAACGCACTCTCTATGGAAGTGAATTGCAAACGCACTCTCTATGGAAGTGAATTGCAAACGCACTCTCTATGGAAGTGAATTGCAAACGCACTTTCTATGGAAGTGAATTGCAAACGCACTCTCTATGGAAGTGAATTGCAAACGCACTCTCTATGGAAGTTAATTGCAAATGCACTCTCTATGGAAGTGAATTGCAAACACACTCTCTATGGAAGTTAATTGCAAACGCACTCTCTATGGAAGTTAATTGCAAATGCACTCTCTATGGAAGTGAATTGCAAACGCACTCTCTATGGAAGTGAATTGCAAACGCACTCTCTATGGAAGTGAATTGCAAACGCACTCTCTATGGAAGTAAATTGCAAACGCACTCTCTATGGAAGTTAATTGCAAATGCACTCTCTATGGAAGTGAATTGCAAACGCACTCTCTATGGAAGTGAATTGCAAACGCACTCTCTATGGAAGTGAATTGCAAATGCACTCTCTATGGAAGTGAATTGCAAACGCACTCTCTATGGAAGTGAATTGCAAACGCACTCTCTATGGAAGTGAATTGCAAATGCACTCTCTATGAAATTGAATTGCAAACGCACTCTCTATGGAAGTTAATTGCAAATGCACTCTCTATGTAAGTGAATTGCAAACACACTCTCTATGGAAGTAAATTGCAAACGCACTCTCTATGGAAGATAATTGCAAACGCACTCTCTATGGAAGTGAATTGCAAACGCACTCTCTATGGAAGTGAATTGCAAACGCACTCTCTATGGAAGTGAATTGCAAACGCACTCTCTATGGAAGTAAATTGCAAACGCACTCTCTATGGAAGTTAATTGCAAACGCACTCTCTATGGAAGTGAATTGCAAACGCACTCTCTATGGAAGTGAATTGCAAACGCACTCTCTATGGAAGTGAATTGCAAACACGCTCTCTATGGAAGTTAATTTCAAATGCACTTTTATGGAAGTTAATTTCAAACGCACTCTCTATGGAAGTGAATTGCAAACGCACTCTCTATGGAAGTGAATTGCAAACGCACTCTCTATGGAAGTGAATTGCAAATGCACTCTCTATGGAAGTGAATTGCAAACGCACTCTCTATGGAAGTGAATTGCAAACGCACTCTCTATGGAAGTGAATTGCAAACGCACTCTCTATGGAAGTAAATTGCAAACGCACTCTCTATGGAAGTTAATTGCAAATGCACTCTCTATGGAAGTTAACTGCAAACGCACTCTCTATGGAAGTGAATTGCAAATGCACTCTCTATGGAAGTTAATTGCAAACGCACTCTCTATGGAAGTGAATTGCAAACGCACTCTGTATGGAAGTGAATTGCAAACACACTCTCTATGGAAGTGAATTGCAAACGCACTCTCTATGGAAGTGAATTGCAAATGCACTCTCTATGGAAGTGAATTGCAAACGCACTCTCTATGGAAGTGAATTGCAAACGCACTCTCTATGGAAGTGAATTGCAAACGCACTCTCTATGGAAGTGAATTGCAAACACGCTCTCTATGGAAGTTAATTTCAAACGCACTTTTATGGAAGTTAATTTCAAACGCACTCTCTATGGAAGTGAATTGCAAACGCACTCTCTATGGAAGTGAATTGCAAACGCACTCTCTATGGAAGTAAATTGTAAACGCACTCTCTATGGAAGTGAATTGCAAACGCACTCTCTATGGAAGTGAATTGCAAATGCACTCTCTATGGAAGTGAATTGCAAACGCACTCTCTATGGAAGTGAATTGCAAACGCACTCTCTATGGAAGTGAATTGCAAACACATTCTCTATGGAAGTTTATTGCAAATGCACTCTCTATGGAAGTTAATTGCAAACGCACTCTCTATGGAAGTTAATTGCAAACGCACTCTCTGTAAACATTGCATTATCAGCCTAGAAAAAGCAAAATGGCGACCCATAAAACAAAGGTCTAACCTACTGTTAGGATCCCAACTCTACAAACTACTCAAGCTCCAGACATTTACTTCCCTTGCAGCTAAACTTCATAGAAAACACCTGCTCATATAGCATGAGACTCTACACACAAGCCACCCCGACTCTCATTACCCCTAAAACCAAACCCCACAACACTGCACATACTTTGTCCTCTCAGGCACCTACTTTTGGCAAGCTCTCCCCACCAAGCTAAAGGAAATCAATACTCAGTCCAAATTCAGAATACAACTAAAAATGCATGTCTTCATTCAAGCCAAATGCTCCTTCTTCAACACAGGACAGATCACCCACAGCACACTGTTCCGATGTCCTTTTCATGTCTCTTCTCATCTCTCAGAATTACTGAATGTTGATCTGCTTTAAAAAGTAATGCATATATTATACAATTCTCTCTGCTTCTTTACTAGAATGTATTGGAATATTTACTCTGTTTTTAATTTGCTGGCATGCAGCCACATGTGGGGTAGCTATGCTATAGATCAATGCAACCTGCCCTATTCATTTGCAGAGTTTAAAGTCTGGTATTAATGGCTAGTGTGTTTTTATGTGAAATAAGATGGCATATTTACAATCTGGTCATTCCTTGTGTGAATAAATTTAAAACCTTTCTTGATTTCCTAGAATGTCCAAGCCTTTGTCTAATATTTTGGTCTGCAACTTACTATCATGTTGTTTGCCCAGCTTACAGTCTGCCTTTATAGGACTAGTGTACATTTGTAGGAAATAAAAAGTTGGAATATATACACTGTTTTGTTTGTCTCAAAATAAGTTGGAAGAGCTACTTACTTTACAGAATATCTCTCATGTCTCAAAATTTGATCTATTCCTCATAAATGTTTTTTGGCAAATCACTCAATATTGCAGCCACTAAAGGAGAGGTTGGAACTGACTATGGATGGAAGCAGCCTTTACACTCTTAGTTTGCTCAGCTATAGTCTGACATTACAGCACTAGACTGCATTTCTAAGAAATATGTTTGAACATGTACTCTCTGGATATTGCTTGTGTGAAACCATTTTGAAACAATTCCTGGTTTTGCAGAATGTCCTTGACTTTTGCTTAGATGTTGTGGTCTGTACCTCATAAAATTTGAGTTTTCTGGCAAATTTTGAAGGATTGCAGTCACATGAGGGTTGGCTATGTCTTAAAGCATCTTACTCTCTTGTCATTTGCTCAGTCTGGCTTTCAAGAGTTAGTTTGCATCTATATAAAATATGCTCGAATGCTGCTTGTTCGAAACAAGCTGAAACTGTTCTTGAATTTGCAGAATATTAAAGACTTTGCCTAATTTAGATATGCTTTTCATAAAAACTGTTATTGATTTTCTTGCAAATCACTGACAATTGCAATCACTAAATAATGAGAAAAATGAGTTTCTGACTTCAAATTAATGAAAAAAACCAGCGCCAATTAAAATAGCATTACTGTAGCAACTTATTAAGCATATGTGTTTCTGCACAGCATATACATACAGTTTCTACACAACT
Organism: Protopterus annectens; assembly: GCF_019279795.1. Lineage (NCBI taxonomy): Eukaryota > Metazoa > Chordata > Ceratodontiformes > Protopteridae > Protopterus > Protopterus annectens. The sequence goes on from NC_056737.1 coordinate 1,185,557,044, forward strand.
ATGTTCCTAGTCGGTCATTATGATCCAATGACAGAAAAGCTCCTGTCTGTCCATAAACCTATCAAATCTGCTGGCCATTATCTGTACTTGTACCATGTTGCTAAGGCCTGGAACTCCTTATCAGTGCCCTCCCTCCCATCCTTTAAAACGACTCTGAAAAACGTCCTAGATAAAGCTGGCACTGTTCGTGTTCAAGACCAGGTAAACTATATTCCTAAATGTGGACAAATACCTATTCATATCTCACATCTCCTTACTCTCCCTTCTTAACTCAATTACTTATTCCTATCAGTTTCTCTCCCCTAGCTTTCTAAGTATACCATAAGCCTGCTCTTCTCTCACGTTGTACTGCAATTCCTGTTTGCATTATACTAATTTACCTTTAATTTCTGAATAAATTGGCTAAAATTTATCTAATTATTAAACAATTGTCATATAACTTGTCTCTGTTCATAACCAGTGTTTTCATATTATGTCTAATTTGGTATAGTTATCTAACCTGTATTTTTTTTGTATTATTTATTTATTTAACATTTGTTTACCAGGAACATCTGACTAGGAACGAAGCCAATTTTCAGCGGAGGCCAGGGGATAAATGCTCTGGACGCATGTCTTTGTAACGTAGGAAGAACCTGGAGCACCCATTGGAAACCCACATGAATGCAGGGAGGACATGCAGACTCCGCACAGAAGGCACCCCAGCCAAGAATCAAACTGGAGACCCTATTGCTGTGAGGTGACAATGCTACCTCTACACCACTGCGCCATATTATTTTTAAAGACTGTAAAATTATTGTTCTGAAAATATTTTGTAATACTTTGGTGCTTTTCTCCCTGGGCATCTCCTGAAAATGAGCTTCTACCCAGTCAGACCACTCCTGTAAACAAATGTCAATAAACAAATAAACAACGCAGTGGTGCAGCCATAGCATTGTTACTTCACAGCAAAAGGTTCTCTGGTTCGATGTTGGGGTGCCTTCTGTGTGGAGTCTGCATGTCCTCCCTGCGTTCATGTGGATTTCCTCCAGGTGCTCCGGTTTCCTCCCACATTACAAACATGCATCTGGAGTGTTTCTCCCTGGGCCTCCACTGAAAATTGGCTTCATTCCAAGTCAGACTTTCCTGTTTAAGAAAAATGTTAAATAAATAATAAACAAATAAATGAATATAAGAATATTTAAAACCTCTCCTTGATTTTGGCCTTTTGCCCCTCATTTTTTTTTGGCTGTGTCCCTGATTCTTGCTCTGTACGTTTATCACAGTCAGATGAGGTGTGCACACAAGGTTGCTGTAACTGAGATGAAGCTGTTTGCAGATTATGTACTCATTTAACCATCTAACTTCACAATACTAATTTGAATTTATGTGAAATAAGCTGGAATATCTGTGGACTGCTTTTTGTTTCTGTAAAACAATATTGAAATGACAGCTCTTAACTGTTTCCCACTTTGCTGAAGGCACTGATTTGGCTTCATATTTTTGGTTTGTTCCATATAAAATTTCTGTTTTTCTTGCAAATCACTGAAGATTGCAATCTTCAGAAAGTGCATGTGAATGCAAAAACACTTGTTCTAGCAAGTTTATAAGCATATAACATCAATATTTAAAATATCTTCCTTGCTCTGGGCCTTTGGCCCTCATTATTTTTTGAATTTGCCTTGATTCTTGCTTTAAGAGATTGAGAAGTATTATTTTTTACCACAACCAGATGAGGTGTAAATGACAAAGCTATTATAACTGCTGGATAGATGTGGGGGAAGTCGGTGGATGAAAGTAACTTTCATTTTTGTTGTTTGATTATTGTAAGCTGTCTGGATTTGCAGATTTGCATAGTATGCATTTATGTGAAATAAATTGGAATACTTGGGTTACTACATGTTCACGTAAAAAAAAAACTGAAATACATTATTGTGTCCATAATTATTACTTTTATTACAATCAGACCTCTGAGGTGCACACAGCCATCAATGGAGTTATGATTGCTAAGTATTGTGGATGTCTGCGGATAGGAATGGCTTACATTGCTGCCATGATTAATTTAAACAGTCATTAGTCTGGCTTTTTAGGACTAGTATGCATTTGTGTAAACAGAATGAAAAACATTACTGTGACCATTGGTGAATTATACCAACAGCAGTACAAATGTCCTTAAATTAAAAAAGATGAATCTGAAAGAACAAGTGCATGTATGCATGCCCTCCCGTGCAAAAGGTATGTGGGCTTGGGGGGCCCATGGCAAGAAAAATGACCAGAGCCCAAAGTACTCTTAAACCACCACTGCATGCACAGCATCAATATGAAATGTGAATAAGATCTAAAAGTAAACAGTATGCTCTGAAATGCGTTTCCACTTGGTAATATTCCAATTTGTGTAGATTATATATATATATATATATATATATATATATATATATATATATATATTAAGTGCATTAGTTTTGAAAGTAAAAGGCAGCACCGTACCCATCTCTGAACAAACATATCTTTATATCAACATTCATTCATCCTTTTATTCATTCTATAAATACCTGTTCAATCCAAATTAGAGTTGTGGGAAATCCAGAACATATGTCCCAACACTTGCTACTCATAACGTAGAGTGAATAATTATGAATATGGGTCAGCCCATTGTGTGGACACACACATACATATGCACGCACGTGTGCACATACACACACACACACACACACACACACACACACACACACACACACACACACACACACACACACACACACACACACACACACGCACATACAGTCATCTTCTCACAGCACTCATGCCTACTAGCAATAAGAAATAATGCCACTTCATGAGTGCATCATTATCCCGTTTGGGGAAAATGTCATCTCCACTAATTATCACATTAATAACAATGTACTAAGCATGCAATCAGTTGTGAGGAACTTGGGCACCCAGGTTGATAGCAACCTGACTTTTAACCACCACATTGCCTACATTGTTTGGAAGGCTTTCTATGTGGCCCACTTCATAAATAAGGGTATTTCATCCAGGAACAAGGAGGTCATAACATCCTTGTACTCCTCCCTTATCAGAGACATTATAGAGTACAATGCCCCCTTCGGCATGTACCTTGCCAAGCACATGCAGCAGTTGGAGAGACCACAGAGGTTCCTGACCAGGAAAATCCAGGGTCTCAAACACCTATCCTACACAGATAGGCTAAAAGCCCTGTCCCTCTACTCAGTCTCATACAGACTGCTCAGAGGTGATCTGTGTCTGGCATACAAGGCCATTTCAGACCCAGCCTTGATGGAGTTGCTGCATATCCATAAGACAAACTCCACTCACGAAACCTGCACACAAGGCCTTAACCTAGTCTGTGACATTAATAGAACTTGTTGGCAGGATAGATTTGTGTCCCAAAGACTCCCCTGCCTGTGGAATAGACTCCCTCTCCATGTCAAATAGAGTACCTCTCTAGCCCTCTTTAAGAGGAACCTAGACAACTGGATGGGAAACAGAAAATATACCCATAGAATCCCATCTATGTCCCTGCTGGACAGGGTAAACAGGTGCTGACTATGAGGGAACATGTGCAAAATTCTTTGCTAGGTTTATAAGGGCCTCTGTGCCAATAACCTAGTACCATCCTATGAACTTATGAACATATCCTTGGAATATGGAAGGAAATGTAGCACTCAATAGAAGCCAAGATTATTTTTATTATTTTGCTCTTTATTCTTTAATCAGTAACTCTTTTCATTAATTATGCAATTATATTATTTGCAGTAGCATTAAAGTTACAGAAATATACCAAATAACATTCATTCCGGTTGTTATGTGAGGTAATTTGAAACCACTGTTGATGTGTTGACCATGGGTTCCTGAACCTCCTGTATGCTCCCTGTGTTTCCCTTTACTTAGTTTTGTCCCTTCTTTTGAAGCGGGTTCTGCAGACACATGTGAAATGATTTGGTCAAGCTCCTTGATCCAGTTACTTGCATCTGTAACAGGTGTAGAAGTGTGATGTTCATGGTTTCCTTGCTTTGGATGTTTTATCTCTTTCTCGTGTTTAACAGGATTAACAATCTCATGTTCCTGCTTTTCTTGCTGTGGCTGGCTAGTCACTTTCTTTTCAATCCAGTCCACAAAACTCTGTGTTGATGTATAGATTCCGGGTTTCTTCATCTGTCCACAGCCACTACCCCAGCTGGTTATTCCACTGACCACATATATCCCTGTTTTTGGATCCATACACATTAATGGTCCTCCACTGTCTCCCTGCAAAAAGAAAAAAAGGAGTTTAGTATTCTCACTAATCAATTTTATTTATATTTGTTTGCATTTTTCTTTTAATAAATAAAAATAAAACTACTCAAATACTAGATGAATCTGTGTGTTTTCATACTGAAGCAATTTTAATTACCCTACCTTCTTCATGCAGAGGGGAAGTTCCTATCTCTGACACTAGTAAATTGGACTCAGGTGTACAGAATCATGAAATCAGAAGGCTGGCTGTGGGGTGGATAAACAGCTGGAGATCCGCTTTAATTTCTTAGTGGGAGGCATTTATGTTTTTGGGTAGCATTGCCCTCATTGTCCCACTGGTAGCTAACATGCTTCCTGCATTTCCAGCCAATTGATTCTGGCTACAATGCACACATTTTACATGGTACACTCAAAACTAGCTTGTAGGTTGAATTTAAGATGAAAAAGAAAATTGTAAGCTCGTAGACTGGTTCTAGCAATTTTTACATGAAATTAACTTCAGTTTGTTGATAATATCTGGCTGAGATATCCTCATCTTGTTGGACTAGCCTCCTATTATTGACCCAATGGGACTAATAGCATAACACTCATGTCTTACTTGGCTGTCATATGTAAAAAAAATATGTGTGTGGCCACCATGCACATTAGAAATGAAACTTCTGTAATAACATTTGTTTCAGCTTCTCCTGTTACCACAGCAGATGACAGGTTTGTAGATTGACTGGCAGTGTTTTTATGGAGTTGAGTTACCAGCCTGGTGCCCAACCTTCACAGAAGGCAGACACAAACACACATGCACACACATGCACACACACACACTCACACACACACACACACACACACACACACACACACACACACACACACACACACACACACACACGCACACACACACACACACACACACACATGCATGCAACAACTGCAACGACTGGGGTAAATCTGTGAATCATTGTTCTACTCGACTCTAACACACTCAAGGGATACCAGGTCTCAGTCACTGCACAGATATCGATGTTCTCCATTTTAAGGAGTGCCTCGAGTGAGTGCATTTTGAGATTTATACTTCTGGCATTGAGTAGCATTACCCTCAGTTTTTGCTTGCCTGTTCCTGTTATGGTGGTGAATTTGTCATTTGAACCTTGCCTAAAAAAGGCAAGACCCTTAGCCAGTATCCAGAATCTCAGGGGCGACAGGTGCAGGCCATCTCTGGCAAAGCATCGTGGTCTGTCGAGCATGTTGTCCCAGGCAGGCAGACACTGGATCCCCTTAGAATGACACCAGAAGCTTAGCCAATTGTTGAAGTCAATCATTTTGTCCTTGTACTGCGGTATCATTCTGGGCGATGGCAGGATGCTACTCAGGACTAGGGCCATACCTGCCTGGGCTACAAGATTGGATAGCTCTTCCATGTCTCTTTTCATGTAGTCCAGGGAGGTATGTCT